>NW_027111989.1:57509-69579 GCF_000696795.3 Halyomorpha halys | reverse complement strand
CATTAGTTAATATATACCATTCAGGGAATTTAGTTCTGAAACCAAGAATTTACACATTTAAATTTCCTATCAGTTATAGAGGAGTGTAAAGTCATGATGGGGAATCAAGTTTGTGTTCCACGTGTAGAGTAAAGAGGCTACACATTAGAGGGGTTCATATGTATTAAATTCTAAAAAAAAAATTTGTCTCTAATGAGATGTTTACGTTGTACCGGGTTGTCCAGTATTGCGTTCAATGTACCACTTACATGTCATTGTTAGGATTCATATAGTTAATTACAATAGATGTATTATTGCAATATTTTTATACATTAAAAATAGCCTCATCATATATATATATTTTTTTTTTTTAATGTTTACTTTTATTTATTGATAGATATTACAATCGGTAGTGAGCCAGTGGAGGCTGAGTAAGTGCGCTAAAGCCGCAAACACTCAACTTGAGTGGAGAATCTGACCATTGCCAGAACTCCAATTCATCATGATTAATGATTTAATATATTTTTTATAGTTTGTTAAGTTTACTAAGATTCTGAACTCTTGTTTTCGGTGAAAAAAAAATTATTATCTATGATGCAATTAAAAAAAAAATGCAAATTTAAAAAATAATTTATTGTTATAATTGATGGATCAATTGAATTCACAACTAGTGTCCAACTCCCGATTTACTGTTAATTTTTTTTTTCTGACAAACAGTGAGAGATGTTTATGTACTTCTGTAAATCACTTTAATGTCATTACCGAGAAAAATAGGAACCGTCAGAAACTAAGTCTTAATACAGAAGGAATATGTTTTATATGATATATAATATACTCTCAATAATCATACCTCAATCGCTCTAGAAAGATAATATCATTCTGAATTACCTCTTACCTGTAAAAAAAAAGTTATATCATTATATTTTTTTAAAAAAAAGAAAAAGAAAATGAAACTGTACTGCTAAAACCGTAAGGTCAGAGTTTGAACTATGTAGTTAATCAGAAATGTTTCTTGAAGAACAGTTGTAATTTGTTTATAATAACTCCAATCGCCTTATTTTTCCCTAATTGAGAATACTCACCTTATGAGGCCGAGTAGATTGCATCCCGAACAATATTATATGTATACTTAGGACTTTCTTAAGACTAAGTCATTCAGAACGAAAATCGAATAAATCTCTATCTTCAATTGATTAAGAGAGTAGTTTACCCTGAATGTTTCGACTTTGCATAAAAAGGCCCTTCATTTCTAAACAATTAAATCCAGTAATGCAATTATCATTATGAGGGTTAATAAATGTTTCACTAAAAACAATAATATTAAAATAAGGAATCACATTACAGTGATAAAATTTGAAAAAAAAGTTTTCCATTGGAATTTTTCTACCATTATTCCTGTTTGTCTTTGGACCTTTTAGGAATATAAAAGAAAAACTGGTAAAAGTGCTATGCTGTAAGGACTAAAAGGCGGACTTCCATAGCGTTTTTGTGACCCAAAGAAGTCAGAGGGTCTTTTGATTTAAGTCTATGTCCCGCTGCGTTAGTCTCATTTTCAACAAACGGAGTACACATTCAGTGCCAGGATTGATTTTCCTCTTCTGCCAAAGTATCTACTCTTATACAAAGAAAAGTAGCTGGAAAGAGAAGTGTTTCATGGAGTGTAGATAATTTCTACGAATCTCTCTATATTTGTACACTATATCTAAGATGGCCTGATTTCTGGAATTAGTAATTTACTGAGTGTTAATATTTCTATCATTCATACCTTGTGCTATACCAACGTATCATAGGATCAAGTGAATTTAGATGAGACATTTATTTTGCTATCTATCTGTGTTTGAAGCTAATTTACGTTTCAACAGTGGAAAAGTATGAAATTATCAATTATTATTTTATGATGACCTCGATGAATTCGATTCATTATATTATGATTCAAATAAGCTATGTATAAGTATTTAGATCTTTATTTTGTTGTATTCTTATGACATTTTATTTTATTCTATTCTTTAGCTGCTCTTTAGTTTTAATGCTCCAATTCTTCTTTTTATTAGATATCATGTTATATATTATATGTAGTATATTATATATGATATATTATTATATTTCATTTTTATTTTTAATCAAGTTTACTTCGTACTTATTACGAATTCATTAGCTCATTATAATTAATTTAATCATTGTAAATTCTTATCATTAGTATTCATTTCAGAATTATTAGTTTTTAAGATAAATTCCAACAAATCCCATCAAATCACCTTTACCCTTCGTCGTAAACCTACTGACTGCCCTACAGTTTCATTTAATGATGTTACTCTTACCCCTGTCGAACAGATCCGCTACCTTGGACAAGCGATTAACCTGGAATCCTCACAACAAACTGAAAAGACAGGAAACTGTACGTCGATTTAGACTATTACAGCACTTACTAGACAAACGGTCTAAACTTCCAACACATTACAAAAGACTGATCTACATGACTGTAACAAGGCCAATCTGGACATATGGAGTTGAGCTTTGGGGCTCCACTAAACCTTTGAATTTCTCTCGTATTCAATCCTTACAATCCAAAATCCTTCGCAAAATTCTCCTTACTTTGTCACAAATAAAATCATACATAAAGACCTTAATGTTCCCTATGTAACCGACTTAGCCCGAACCAAATATCGAGACGAGACCAGCTAATGTAAAATGTCATTAGAGTGCTACCAATGGGTAGTTTCTCTTCACGCCTGTAACACTCCAATTTAACTTAGATCAGAATTACTAAATGTATTATAATGTACAGTTGTAAATAGCAATAAATAAATATTAAAAAAAATAATTATTAGTTTAGAATTACCACTCTAGAATTATTAATGTTATCGCTAGAAAGTAATGCATGTTGTACAGTTTAAGGTTATAAATCTTAATAGTTTCCACAACGCCCCTATAATAAAAAATGCATCTAACTCGAATTTCTTTTTTGTTTATAATTTGTTTACGTCAATTTGGCACCGACAGATTGATGTTTTAATCTAGTTGGACCATACTCGATGCACTTTTCTAAATAATTAAATAAATAAAAATAAAAAACATATGAAAAGTTCACAATTTTATCTATTACACAGTGTAGATTATCTTCGGGCACAGTTAGGAAGCAAGAAACTGACATTCACAAAAATAAATAAATAAATAAAATAAAGTAAAAATAAGAATAAACAGAAATATTTAGGATAGACGGGGGTAATTTCAGATTCAGGGTTAATAATGAAAATATTACAATTCCTAGAAGGCCGAGTGGAACCAATTCAACATCAAAGCCGAAAATATCCCTTTCCCGAAATTTTATTTTTTCCGATTAGCATAATAACCAAAAGAGGAGAGCCAGGAATGCGCCCATTAATATGGATTAGAAAAGTTTGGAGATTGCTGGAATATTCAGATTCCTTTTTAAAGAGCACATAAGAATGCTTGAAAGACTGGTTTCGAGTAGAAAAGTTAAGTTTGAGTTAAAAAAGTTTTGAAGCTGTTCTTTCGGACGAGTCAGTTAAACCTCTTCTGTAGGAGGAAAGTTTAACCAACCGGTGCAGTGAAAGAGGTTCAAACCAGACTGTTATTGCTGGAGTTGCAATAATTGGTTATGTTTCCGCAAGGATGGTCAGCATTGATAAAGTTCCCTTTAGAGTTTCATATTAGTACTACACCCACAATCTGCTGTGGTTGTGTCAGATGTTCCGAGCTAATTGAAAAACAAACAATATTTTAAACTTGTATTTCAAACAATAACCAATTTTATTATCAAAATAATTGAGAACCAAATTATATTAATATGGTTTTATGTTCAAAAGTATCGGATAAATAAAATAAAAAGTTTATTGTCAACTTTTATATAATGCTATTCGACTTACTTCAAATTAATATAGTTGTTGCTGTTCGTTTAGGGGCTAAAACCAATTGGTCATAAACGCCTGTATTTCCCATTTTATTTTTCTAAATGTTTGGTTTAATAACATTGATGTATATATTTTTATTTGTTTATTCTGCTATCATTTTATTTATTTATACTATTTTTTTTTCATTTCAATCTTAAAATTATGATACCTTCGAATTTGAGATATTTGATGTTTTCATGTTTAGTTTTATGTGACATTTAAATGTGTTTTAATCTTCTTTTTAAATCTTATTTAATGTTGGCAGGATTAAATAAGTTATTGCAAATTATTTGTGTTATATTTTCACCGCACCATCCAACCATCTTCTCCTCACATTTATATAGTTATATCTAAGTTACAAAAAATGGTTTTTATTTACCCATTCGAAATGACTTCTAACTCCTCTGTCACTTTAAGCACTGATTTTCCCAAGATAAATAAATAAAACAAATATCAAACAATATAATAAATATAAACTATACAAACAAATAAATCTTCTATGTATGTGTAAGACTGCTTTAATAATTTTCTCTTTGAGACTTATCTTAAAGCCAAGTTTTTAGGACCTTGATGATTATAAGGAAAAAACAAAATAATTTTCGCATGTATTGACGGTGCATTACAGAAGATTGCAATATATTTAATTTTAGTATCCATTCCATTACAATTATGAATTTATTATCTTCTATTATATGTATGTTAAATCATGTTATAAACACAAATTATAAACTAACTAAAGATTAGTTTAGAATAAGTTTTAACATCCACTGGAAGAGAATACTAGATCACTCTAAAATTAAGTAGAAAAACGAACTCAAATTAAAAATAATATTGTTAAAAAAAATGAATTATATTCATCTAAGAAATTTTGTTGTAAAATAATTAAATTAGTCTAGACTATTATTTGCATCGAACTTAAAGCAACCGTAAGATATTATATTTTAAATAAATGTTAAGTTTACTTCAAAATTAAAGCATGTAAGCTATACGTTAAAAATCACGATTATAATTAATAACAAATATTAACTAACACTATAGTATTAATAATTAATTAAAATAATATACTGATACTACGAAATACTGTATTACGCTGATATAATATGAGGCCAAATTATTTCTTTGTAATCATATTTAAAAATTGTTATATTTCTTGTATAATTTTTAGTCATAAAAACTCGACTTGTAAATAAATTTTAAACATAAAATTTATACTGCATATTAGAGGGTACATGTGTAAGACTTTGTCACAACAACCTGGAATTAAAATGTTTATTCTATTCTGGTTCACTTGAAATGGGTGGACCCAGTTGTAGAGTGAAGCTACAGACATCCGTGTACAAAAACGGTCGCGTGAGTGATTAAAAAAAACAGACGATTTTGTTAGTGTGACATCATTATTAAACCTTTTAAAATGAATTTGATCAATTGTTAATAAGCTCACTAACTATTTCAACTCCAGTGTTTCAGGATGCAATGTTGCTTACAAATAAGGAAGCATAATTAGTTTTATTAGAAGAAGAAGGCTTCCTCAGGGCTGTCTAATTTTAGTTAAAAGGACAACTGACAACGTTGATACCTTTATTAACCTTCACCCGGACTATCTCCCTACAATATAATGAGGTACTAATCTATTTCCCTCAAAAAATTAATACAAAAAAAATCAACTGGATAACTTAAATTTATTTTATTTAACTAAGGAGGAGCAAAACTTATGAATATGTAAATGAATGATTTCATCATTACAAATTTTTTTCCTTGTTTTCTAAGAGAATCTCAAAGTTGTCAACAGACAAATTTGGCTGGTAGCTGTTGGAACCGCATTGCAGAAGATGGCCAGACGATATACAGTTGGCAAGGTTCCCCTTTAACGTGAATTAGGAGGCGCCGAACAACTGGAGCTCTCAGGCTTTTGTTCCTTGTAGACCCTAAGACCCAGCGAAAATATTTCCCTCAAATAATATACGCAAGTATAGTACGGACAAGTTATAGTGACGCTTCGAGGAGGGTGAATTTATTTAGATGTCTAGCTTTGTAAACACCGGTGTAATAAATATCAACACGAACTTATTTTTAGTTCATTAAATGATTTATTTCATTAATAAATAAATAATAAATACTTTGTTTTTGTTAGTAATTTTTACATAGTAATAATTTATAAAAAATAATTCCACTTACTAGGATTACAAAATAAATTAGTCATAAGGAAGTCATTTGAATTGTAGGAATAGGAATAAGAACTGTAATATTTTGATAGTCGGATTAGTACAGTTGATATCAAATACTACTCACGTAGTAACAGCCAAAACTAGCTTGATGATTTCGGAGGAAAGTGTCAATAATGAAAAAACAAAGTATTTTATCTGGAATATTTTTTGTTTGATTCACAGAAATAATTAGAACAGATGCAAAAGACGTTTTAATTAGAGGCATTCATTTTTTTTTTATCTTTATCTTTAACGATTAATACGTTATTTTTTGTTTACATATTTTATTTCCATTATTCGTTTTATCTTAATATTGTTATTCTATTCTATTCTATTCTTTCATAATTTTTCCAAGGCTGGTCCTACGTTTTGATTGTGTTTTTTGCACTTATAAGATATATTTTTATATTTTATATAAAACCTTTATTCGTCTGCATTTTATATACATATGTTTATGTAATCAGCTAGTATTTTTTAAAATAAAGTATCTGGAAGAAATATTCCATAAAAAGTATATTTCTTTTATTACAACTTTTTGTTTATTCACAATTTTAATTATATTGGATGAAGATAGTTGACCGTATGAAGTAGATTGTAGATCAGATCTTGTTTCAATCAGAAAACCCTGTTAATTAAATAGTTTTATCTACTTTTTCGGTCAGCACCTTTATTGACCACCACCTGGACTATCTTCCTATAATAGAATCATATTTATTTTACATATTACCAGCCCAAGTTGAGATTTAGGAGAAACGTTCTACTTGGCATCTATGTTAGCTAAAGAACTCCCCAATAGCGACAAAAAACCTTCTAGAAAAAGAAAAAAACTATCGGAATTATTAATAATTGGTTTTGAGATTGAAAAATTGCTAAGATATTTTGTAAAAAAAATGATTAAGCGACCTGACGATAAAGCCAACTTTATGACATATTGATACAGCACTTAATAATCTATATACATGTACTTTAATATTCTATATTGAATATAACAGTATAACAGAGGGATTACCTTCGCCTTATACAAATAATAGTTGAAAAACTTATCATGGGTGACGGTAATGGTAAAAGTGAAAGCCGAATCAACAAAGTACATGCTAAATTGGATTACACCTGTGAGTATTTTCGGGAGAAAAAAATACAATATTTTCTTTATTTAGCCAATATTCAAATCAGATAAGATGTTAGTTCCTAGATATAAATTACCAAGCGTTGCAGGGTAAATGAAAAAACTGTTCATTTTCAACATGAATGCACTATGAGATGCGATTATTTTATAACACTTTGCCCAATATTGAAAACATGAGTGTCATTTTTAGGAAAACGATGACAAAATTTGGTGGAAACCGCAATAATTCTGACTGGCCATATTATAAAAGTTTATATCTTTATTGAAAAAAAAAACTATTCACGAATTGTTAAAATAATTAATTTTCAAGACAAAACGTAAACGTTACTGAGACCCATATGGGTTTACGCCTACCAAATTTATGGACCGGCTAAAAAGACACAAATTCAAAAATACCAACTTTTCAATCGCAATTTTTAAGACAGGCAACGAATTTACCACTTTACGTTTCACACCAACCTACGCATTCTGACTTTAACGAACCACATTCTTATGACTTAATAACGGTATCACGACACATTACGTGGGCAATTCAATAAGTCTGTACGGCATATGGCTACAAATGACATCCCTGACAAGGAGTTGGGTGAGGGATCTACTAGTGTAATCAAATAATTTACTTGAACTTCAGGAGAATGCACCACTAGGTGCTGTTTTCCTGATACCAATTCATGCTATGCCTGCACAGTACAGCTCATTTCCTGATTGTAAAATAATTACAGACAAAATTGTAAAGATAAAAAAAAAAATAATTTAGAATAAATTTTTACACAGAAAAGAACTTAAATAAGACTTTTTTATTTTTTGAAATTGAAATTCAAAAATTATGCATGTTTATGTTTATATTGCATGTTTAAACGAACACAGCGATAGGCTCAATTTCATAGTCGAAAATTCGTTTAGTAATTAAAAAATATGAATATAAATTATGATAGTGAAATAAAATAATTAACAATTTTTATTATTTTTATCAAGTAATCTGTATAAAAAGTGAAAAAAATCATCAACATGGCGGTCAGTTTAGTGTATTCCCAAATAGAAATAAAGGACTAATTCAAGTCAGTCCTTTAGACAGCCATTTCCACCGACCACTCAAAAAGTGCTGAGTTGATAACGAGTCGATCCTCGCCTCCTAGGGCCCAGTTATCCTAACGGCTGTTGGTCCACGGCCTTAATGAACTCCTTTCGAGAGGAAATAAAAACAAATTGATGCTACCCAGAGCCAACCAAGGGCCAATTTCGTCCACTCTCAAAACAATTGCAGGAAACCAAACTTTAAGTAAAGCATCATCAGTTAACTCTAAAACGTGACCTGATGAACTATCGATATAATTAAGTTCTTGGCTTCATTTTTCTATGAGATATTAAAGGTTACAAGAAATGGAGATAATGTAAAATTGTGATTCCATCAGTAAACAAAAATTTTTTTTTATATACTTTGGAATTGATAGACTTATTTATTGATAGACATTACAATCTGCCACACAGTTGTGGGCAATAGGTAATAGTGATGAATGATCTCATGCATACTAAAATAAAAAAAAAATAAAATAAAATAAAAAAAAAATAAAAGAAGAAAAAAAAAATAAAGAAAAAAAACTCTCTTAAAATATATACAAACAAAAGAATAGACAAGATGAACATAATCAAACTAGTAAACAAATTAAAACTATATTTTTGACCAGGGGGCAGAGGTGGCACAGTGGTAAAAAAAAAAAATAAAGTGCTCAATATGCATTAGTAAACTATACCCTTATAAAATTCCTTACATGCTATAAATATATACAAATATTTTGAAATAGAAATCGTTTAATAAAAACAGTAATTGAAACTAGTAGCCTAATTAAATTTAAATATATATTTTTTTAATTGACTTTAGCCATCTTCTTCACCATCCGGTCGATATATTCAATGCCACTGACACAACCGACACGTCCCACCTTGTGGATTTTATATGAAAACGAATTCTTCTAGTCATTACCAGAATCATATTTTAGTAAGTAAAAAAAATAAGTACCCTTTTTCATTGGAAATTCCAAAGTAAGATGTGCCTAAGAAGAATTTGAGGAGGTTAGAAGATATAAAATACCTTCAATAGCTGGTGACCAAACGAAAATCAAAGCTCAAAGTTTTACCGCACGAAATTAATTCATACTGTGATGTAGCCTACACAGCGCTCCAATAACCAAAAGTGGAACTAACTCATATTATCATTTCTGTGTGTTATCTTGGCACTGACCGACGAAAGATGTCATTTGTTCGGACCATATTTGATGTACTTTTCTGATTTAATTATTAAATTAAATCAAAACTCAAAAAATTATAGAATCTATGGGCGAGAAAATGTGTACTGGGACACCACTATACTTGATTGATGGATAAATGTTTTTTCGAATTACCTCGAGTGGAAAAAAATATTGATTAAGATAGCAACCTATGTATATATAACCGTAGTCATTTTTTTTAAAGATATAATTTTTTTTTATGAGATTTACAAAATATTATATTACAGTATTTATAATAACAATAAAGCTAATAATAGCAATAGTTTTCTGAATGTTCTAAATTTGTGACACCACTTATAACGATAGTTAATAATGTTGTATAAGGTTTAGATAAAATAAAATTTGTATCAATTACAACTAAGAATAAATTTAGGGTAAATCTGCCTGCAATGGAAACCCATGGGCTTAATGGAAAGAAACCCAACACCAATAATCTTTACGAAAAATACTTAACTGTCCATAAATTTGTCTTTCTGTTTAAATTATTGTAAGATAAATATTTGATGTACCATATTATATTATATATTTATGTACCATATTATATAAAACGTTAAAACGTTTTAATATGTTATTGTTATCACTTACTCGAAACCCAACTTCTGGCATGTTTCAGGGCAAGTTTTGTATAAAAGGTTTTTAAAACAATATACTTTAAGTCCTAATTATACCTCCACTCAGTAGGGTGGAAGTTCTGTACAAAGTTCCATTTAAGTTCTGAAGCGAGAAAGGCACTTAAACTAGAACTTAATGCATTAACATCGCACACAAGAGAACTACTAATTGGAGATAGATCCTCAGCTTCGAGAAGGTAGCTCGAGGTACAGGTTAATTTCTGTCCTGAAGAAAAGTTCTGGTAATCTGAAAAATATTGTATAAGGCAGAGACACGAGGAAGGAGTTTGAAGAGATGAGGACCAGGTAAGTGTGGAATATTTCAAAGGTCTCATTACAGCCAACAGTCTCTCTTTCAACCTTCTTCTTTTGAGTCATGAGTGTTTCAAAACTGAGATGACCTGAAGACTTGACAGCGTGAATAGTAGCGGGAAATACGAAGGGATTAAAGAGAAGCATTGGATAATATTATGAATAGTGTAGAAGGATAAGTGAAAATTCAATAAATAATTTAGAAAAAAAAGTTAAATAAAATTCAAAATCAATATGAGGGCTTAATGTAATAAAAGTACCAATAATCAACATAATAAATTAAAACAGAAAAAAGTTTCCTCCCTCTTGCGTGCGCACAAGTTATTGTCAAAATTACTTGATACAAACGGACCGAACAAAATTTAAGAAATAACTAATTTTAAACGTCAATTGTCATTTTCAGAGGTTACACAAAAAATATAATCATAAAATTGACTGGTTATTTCTATCTTAATTGTCACAAAAGATAGATATATACCTATAGGCCGATGGTGTAAACAATAGGTAAAAACATTGAAAATAAAAGTGATAAAAATATTTTTTGATCTATTCCAGGCAATCCTCCGAGGCTCCACAAAATATTTTCACATATTTCAGTGTAACCACAACTTAATTAGTTCTTATAAAACGAACTGTTTTCTTCGTAATTACCTCGAAAATAATAAAATTTTGCATTTTAACAATGATCTGGATGAGAATTGTTTATTGTTGTTTGTTTATTGCTGCTTAAAGGCGTAAAACCCTCTGGTCATCAACGCCTATGGGATGATAAAAGTAAAAAAAAAAAATAAATAAAAAATAGAAAAATGAAAAAAAATAGAAAAATAATTAAAAAAAAAAATAAAAAACATAAAAATCGAAGAGGAGTTCTAATTTATAAAGAAGGCGATGTGCATTTAAAAATTCAAATACTCGTGTAATTTTAGCTTCCTCATCTGCGAGAGTTTCAGATAAATTTGGGGTTAGTCCAATCCTGTTTATTGTTGGCAAATAGTGAGTACACTCTTCGAAAATATGTCTAATCGTAAGAATGGACTGACAATATTTGCACGTTGGAGGTGGCAGTTTTCTGATCAGGTGAGAGTGCGTGAGGAGAGTATGACCTATTCTCAAGCGGGCCAGAGCAACCTCCTCCCTGCGGCTGTTGCGGTAGGATGTCGACCATGGTTTTACTGATCGTTTTATTTCTTTTAATTTACTGGGAGAGCTTTCATCCCACTTGGCCTGCCATTTTTCTAATATTTGTAATTTAAGGGGTGTACTGAGTTCTGATGGGGTAAGAACGGCGGTGCCTCGGCCAGGGAGCGTGAGTGCCTCCTTGGCAGCTTTGTCTGCGAGCTCGTTACCAACAATGCCAATGTGGCTTGGAGCCCATATGAAAATAATGGATTTACTTTTCTGTGATAATTTTAGAAGAAAAGCTTGAATTCTTATGATGAGTGGATGTTCGGGGTACATGTTTCTCAAACTTTTTAGAGAGCTCAACGAATCTGAGATTATTACTATAGTCTTCTGAATTATTGAAAAGCAAAAATGGAGGGCTGATGTTATCGCGTGGAGTTCTGCGGTGTATACTGAGCATAACTTATGTAATTTAAACTTGTGGGTTGAATCGTGAGTGACGAAAGAGGAAGCGGTCGAG
>NW_027111989.1:53366-56398 GCF_000696795.3 Halyomorpha halys | reverse complement strand
AAATTGAGTCCTAGATCATTTATGGCAAGTGAGAATAAAGTGGGGCTAAGAACACAACCCTGAGGGACACCATTGAGCTGTTTATGATTTTGTGATAGATCACGGCCAAATTGAACCTTAAAATGACGGTTAGAGTTTTATTGTTAAGATAAATTATAGTTGATAAGTTATAGAGTAAATTGTTTTATAAAGCGATACATTTGTCCACTGATTCCCACATACGTTAATTTTTGAAGGATGGCTGTATGGCTTATACTATCGAATGCCTCGGATGAGAATTTTTACAGTGCTTAAAATTTTGTTTGGTCTATCTGGACATAAGGAGTTGAGCTTTGGTGTTCCTCTAAACCTTCGAACTCCTCTCGAATCCAATCCTTCGTAAAATCTTCAATGCTCCTTACTTTGTCACAAATTAATCATCAATAAAAACCTGAATGTTCTATATGTGACCGATCTTGCCCGAACCAGGTATGAACCCTTACATTATAAACTCCATGACCATCATAACTCTCTAGTTTCTAACCTTGCTTCTTCTATTCCTGACAATCCTCCAAGGCGCCGGAAAATAAGATGCCTTCGAGACCTTCTAGTGTAGAAATATGATTAGTGAGCTACCAATTGGTAGTTTCTCTACATGCCTGTATCACTCCATTTTGATCTTACATCGAATTTACATTATATATTTTTATTTAAATACAGTTCTAGAAAGTAATAAATAAATTTTAAAAAAAATATTCAATTATTTCGTCCATTAAATTAAATCCTTAAAACTAGGACTTCCAACACGTCCGCTTAGGAATCTCTTTTCATTTAAGATGCCTATGATCTTTCCATTCTACTAGTATAGAATAAATGAAATTACATCCCATATATATTACGCTACTATTGTGTGAAGTATGACTTCAACCGCATTGTAAGACACACTTCACTTCTGGTTGGCTGGTTGGGTTTGAGTGGTCTCTATAATTGAAAAATGAAATATGGTTAAATGTAATAAAATTCTATTGTTTTATGTTACAAGAGGTGTAGGGATTGACCGAAAGGAAACATTATGATTAGATTGTTAGTAGAATTTTGTATGATTGGGCTATGGAATTTGTAGATCTAACATTGAGGTTGTTGATGATGATGTGGATGTTAACTATTGCTAAGTGGACTTACTTCTCTCTTCTTTCCTTCCCCCCGCATCTCCAATTCTCTCCTCCCTCTCCTGCTGGGAACTACTTGAGTAACTCTACTCACTCATGGTAGATATTGTTGATCAGTGAACAAAAATAAAGGATAGACGTTTCTCTGGTTGAAGACAAGATGACTATCTCACAATCATCTGGGTTGGTTCTCTTGCCACCAAGAGCGCTGGAGGAGGGAAGCTTTTGATGCTGGCCACATGGGCGCTACTGGTCCTATACATGGCTGCCTTTCTGATTCAACCTTTCCGTTGCCGTAGGTTACCGGAACAACTATAGATCCCTTTTCTGGCTAAGATTTTGACAAATAATGTTTCAAATGAAAGAGAATATCATGGTGAAATATAAATCTCAATTTCGGTTCTTAAATTCTTACTGGAACTTTAATAAAAGTTATTAAAAAATTTGAGAGGTTCTAAATTTAGGTAGAGGTGCTGAAGATCGAGATGGTCCTTATTGGATTTCAAATATTTTAACACGTATGTCAATATCCAAGTATGTTCCTGCAAAACGCTAGTTGGGCACCGTTTTTAAGGACCAAAAATTAACCGTTTTTGAGATAGCGCACGATTTAGGTACAGGTCAAATTTTAGGACAAATGGATTTTAGCTATAGAACATTTGCACAACCTTTGGGTGAACCACTTAACCGATTTTTTTTTTTTTTTTTTGAAGAATTCGAATTATTATTCAACTTGATTGCTTGAAAAAAAGCGAGCTCAAGATCTTTAATATGATCATATGGAAAATAAAATACTACACGGTGATTACTAATAACTTTTTATATGATAAAAATAAAATAAAATTATCACGATCGAAGAAGTTAGCTCAAGATTTACGCCAGACAGTACTAGACTAGCTGGGTCTGTTGTTGTTTGTCTAGCTACCCCGTATAGATCAACTAGTCCTCCCACAGCCGGTAAATATTCCCATGAAATCAATAATATTTTTTATTTGTTTTTTTATTGTTTATTTCTATATTTTAGTTTTTGTTCAATATTTTAATTAGAAATACTTATTTAATGTATTATTGTTTAATTTATAATATTAACACTTTCTTGAGACTGGTAAAGTTTTTAAAAAAATAAATAATTTAATTTCTCTCCATTTTAGTCTCGAAACCTTTTATTTTTGTTATAAGTCCGACGTTTCGGCCATTCCATCTTCAGGGACAATCTACTTAATACAATTTTGAAATTATATAATTTAAAAACTCTATCTTCATGCAGGATATTCTGCCCAGGTCAAAACGTCTATTTCTAATTAGTCTATAGTGTCTGTGATAAATGATTTTGATTTTGTTTTTAGTGAATATTGACTAATTAGAAATTGTTGTTTTGACCTGGGCAGAATAGCCCAATAGCATGAAGTTAGAATTTTTAAATTATATAATTTCAAAATTATATTAAGAAGATTGTCCCTGAAGATGGATTGGCCGAAACGTCAGACTTATAAGAAAAATAAAAGGTTTTGAGACTAAAATGGATAGAAATTAAATTATTTATTTTATAAAAAAATATATTATTGTTATTTAATATATTGAATTATTCCTTTAACAGAATGTTTATTCATGATATAATTCATGAATGCAACACATTTAAATTTATTTTAATAATTGTTTTACGCTTAATCTAAAACGCATTCTTAAGATATCTATATTTCATTAAAACAAAACTCTTTAAAGCTGAATTGTATTTTTGTTTTGTTTTTATTTGTTTTTCTAATATTTCTAAATAAACTGGATCTTCATCATTTTTAAGCTCAGATAATAAGTTTTTTAATTTATTTTTTACTATGCAATATATACATATATTTATTTATAATATATATAAATTTTTCGTATTCC
>NW_027111989.1:48194-53305 GCF_000696795.3 Halyomorpha halys | reverse complement strand
TAAAAAAATATCTGAAATAATACCTTTTTAATTGGAAATTTTAAAACATATGCTGAAAACTTTTGAATGATAATTATTTTCAAAAGCTATATAAAGATTTTTTTTATATTAATGTATTTTTGCTCAAAATAAGCCAGATATGTTTCCTTCTTCTCTTTGATTTATTTCAAATACAAACCATGTCATTCTCATTCGAATTAACAATGTAATATTATCAAGAAAGTTTATTCAATTCACGCAATCGGTAAAGCCGCATACTTTATCTAAAAATAACAGTTTACGAAATAAATTATCATACTACCCTACTGTAAAATATTACTTCAGTTTTACAGTTATCATTCAGCTATCCGTAAACATATATTAACACTGAACTGCACTGGCTAATACTAAAAAATCTGTGCAGATAGCATCCATGAAGGATCAGGGGTGCAGGACTTTCTATGGAAGTACTGGTACTAGACCTTCAGTTGCGCTAGGGGGTAATTTAGTCAGAATCACGCTCGACCGCAAGATTTTTACCCAGTTATGGGTGGGTACCCATGGATAGTAAGGCTGGGAATAACAATTTTCTAATTATAGGAAAAAACTATTTTAATGATGGAAAAAATAATATGTATGTTTGTGAACATGAAAATATTAAAATAAAAAAAAAAAAGGCAGTCCATTGAATTTGGCACCCTGAATGACATAGGAATTCTTGAGAATTACAGAACACTTAAAAAATTTAGAGGCTTTTACAAACAAATAACGGCAGTTTCCCACCACTATGCGCCGTTAGGCTGTCATTACAGTGTTGAATTTAAACTAAAAATACAACAGGTAAATGTGGTAAGCTGGAATTACATGTATGGTTGAAGCATATACTACATTATCTAATTACATATTTACTTTAGAAGGTCTCGCCATTTTATTTTCAAGCGTTGAAACCTAGTAGATTTGGGTGGTTATTGAGTTCATTAACATAAAGAACATTAAGGTATTTATGGATGAGTTCATTTGAGAAAAAGTAAGGAGTATTGATGCTTTTAAGGAGTTTTGATTGGATACGAGAGGAATTCAATGGTTTAGTGGTGCCCCAAAGCCCCCAAAGGGTTTTTAAATAGTTATGTAAATCAGTCTTGAATGGAAATTCATTGGAAGCTTGGACCATTTGTCTAGTAACTTGTAATAGTCGGAATCGAGAAGCAGTTTCTTGTCTATTACATCTTATATACGGATTCCTAGTGGGTCGTTTGTCCAGATATCAGTAAAATCCTAGGTAGTGGGTCTACTTAACACGGATGAGTGAAGTATTGCATGCTGAATGGCAGTTCATAGGTTTATGACGAAGATGTTTTAATTGTAATAATAAAAATTTACTTTAATCATCCAGTTTTGAGACAATTCTTCTAAATTGGTGTAAAACAGAATTTTAAAGTTTCTTGGAAAGTGCTTTATATGACTTATTTAGGAGTGATGATCCTCCTGATTTTTTTTTTTATAAAATAGCAATTTAGTCTCAAACTACTCAAATGTATAATTTTCCCCTGGAAAAAAGGAAGCTGCCATTATTGTTTTGGATGATGTCCTTTCGACATTAACATACGTCGATGGTCTCAGTGCGATGGTTATATTTATTTCTTTTGTTTAGTTTTTTTTTACTTATTTAAGCAATTATCTATTATGAGTTATATTCCTAATTGCAAAAATACTACCATTAGGACTCCACAAAAGTTGTTAATTCAAGTTCCAAAATATGTCAAACTTGAGTCATTTGGTTAAATCTCGCAAGAAGGGATCTAAAATATAATTGAATTTAAACAATTGATTTTTATGAAGATCACTTCCGACATAATTATTAAGTTCGTTAGAGGTTATATTTATTCTGTAAGGTTGTATTAATACTAAAATGTTATGTTTTTTCTAAAAGGTTAAATTTATTTTAGACAAATATGTACTTTCTGCTTTCATGAAACCGTATTCCATAGTTTTAAAAAAAAATAATAGAAATTTTCAGAATGAAAAAATTCGTAACAATTTAAAAACAGCTGAATCGTTAAATCAGTAGTGTTTATTTAGGTCTAAATGGCAGAAATTATGAAACCATCATAGCGTTTTCCTTCAGTTGCTACACAGATTAAAAATTACAAATTTTGATAACTAAAATTAAAAAATAGTCCTGTGCTTATATTAATTAAAACATATATGATTGAGCTTTTGAAATGACACTAAAATATTAAAATTATTTTATTTTATTTTTTTATGTCGTCAAGTACGCTATTAATGGGTTATTATTCATTGACAGCACATATGTACCATCAGGTGAGGATAGTTTTAGGATGAAGATTCTGTGTAGATTATGGGACTGTTGTTACTGCATTGAGACACCAGTGGACTGAGAATGGAAAATTAATATTAAAAAAAAATGAAAAAGTAAGTGAGGAGTATAATTGAAAAAGAACAAAAACTATAATTGCTTGGATAGAACCTCAAAGATAATATAAGAAAGATATAATGTCTAGAGCCAAGAACGCTGCTGTAACATATTAATGGTGAAAGAGTGAGTCCCTGCTTAGCTTAATTTATTATTGTTTTTTTTTTTGAAAAATGAACTTTCTAAAAAGGTTTTATAAACCAATAATTTAGGGTACAGTAACATCATTGTATAATGGTTTATTACAATTTTCGTAGTTTGATAAAGGTTTTTAAACCTCCCCTAACTATTCAAGTTTTTAAATAATGGAGGGGAGAGAGAGGTAACACTGCATTAGCTTTCCTAATAAAAACTCAATACATACTCGGTTATTTTCAAAGCAAGGTCTGAACGTACTGCAAAATTTAAATTTAAAATGTCTCAACTGCTTTTATGTAATGGACATATGATTCCTTTTATGAAAGGAACAAGGATCATAAAAAATAAAATACATGATAAGCTAAGTGTAATCAATTACTCGCTGTATTCTGTTCTGTTTTATTTATATAAAACAAATGATAAACATTCCTGAAAGCTAGTTCTACAGTAGAAAAATATTTTAGAAATTCTCTCCCGAAAGAAAAACAAGACGCAGAGGGCTTTTTGCCAGTGCCGGGAGGGAATGGCCTGGCATTATTAACATTCCTCGCTAGCGGAATCTCGTTCCCTATTGCCTTCTCTTGTTGGTTCTGTCCCTACCAATTACACCTGAGGTACATTACCCACTCCGGGAATGGGGTGTTAAGCGTACTGTAATGGTACCTAGGGAGATATGGTTCGTCTTGAAAAGTAGGCTTCGTCTGCAAAGTTGTATTGTAACAATAAGTTGTAAAATGTACAAGGGCTTATATGAACATTAATAAAACAAATAAAAATTCGGGATACAAATAAACTATTTAAATAATTTATGAAACCTCATGAATAGTTTATAATATTTTACATAATATAATTAAGGCGGATTCGCTCTTTCTTGGGGGTTAGAACACAACAATCCACATCTCCAAAAATACAAGGCGAATTAATTATAATCTATTTTTTACAACTCGTTTACAAATTGATTTTTTAAATTATTAAGAAAAATAAAATGATTAAAAGCATTTTTTTACATGCATAGGATGAGTGGGATTTCAATTTGAGGTCAACCATGACTTATTTAAGAAAGATGTTTTCTAATCGGAGTCCTGTAAATTCTGGTAACCTCTAAAAAACTTCTAATTTTTCCGAACCTTTAATTTTACTGATTATTTTTTTTAGGATTTCTATTCATTCTGGATCTTCAGGATTGCAATACCTTTTTCTATGACTTCTTGTAAATTACATCCATATAATTTATATTATATCATAGTTATACTTAGTCTTAATTTTCATGTGGATTTACTGTTTTTTGACATTTGCACTATCATTTATGTATCTCTTGCTATATACTATGAAATACAAACAGTGTATAGTACCTAATACACAGTACAATACACTACAGGTAATGAAATCTGGAAGATGGGAAAATTACCCCCAAAACGTCTAGAAAAAATGAATAAGAAAAGAGGTAATAAAAAGGAAGACAAATTTCAAAAGTAATAAGGTATTAAATAAATAAGTCACCATAAAAGAATAAAATTAGTTTTAGACTTTTTATTATATGAGACAGTAAAGTTATATTATCAAGTTTTAGATTACTAAATATAATTTATACATAAGAAAGAAAACAAACTTAGCATTATCCACTTTCATTTATTGGTAGCGAAGGTAGTGCTGAAATCGGAACACACATCCTGGGATGTATGCAAATTAATTCCAACGCATTCAATTTATCGGCTAAAACAGCGGGTGCTGGTACAAGCCCGATATCGAAGATAATGGAATAGCCATGTCCTGGATGGAGGTCATCCTGGGTCCCGCATCGGGATTGTTCGACCACCACCCCCTCCCAACTCCCAAGTGTGCTTGTCTATTCCTCCAGCTTAAAACAGAACAATTATACATTATTTTTAAAACATATGCAGAGAAGAAGACATTTTTATGCGATGATTTTCAAACACATCATACATGAAGCGCAACGGAACTAAACTTGGAAATAAAGTTTGCAGAACAATCAGGAACAGAGCACGTAGATACTCAACAGAACGAGTCACAGGTGGAATGACAATGCACATCTCGTTCACATCAGTTTCATATATACTTCATCTGTTTCCATAAAATTATGAGCTGCACCACACCGCTTTACGTCAAATCTTATACATTAGGCTAGGAGATTTTAAATTATTATTATAGAGTGGTAATTGGAAAATGAGAAATCACGAAATGGAACCAGGTGGTTAATGATAGATTACGATATGGTTAATATAATATAAATTTACCTTTTTTCCATAAAAATTCAATTATTTCCTTCGTCAAATTCATAAATTTACTTTTATCTAATATTAAGAATTATTATTTTAATCTAGTTTATCTTATTTTTTTTTTATTTATAACATTCTATATCAGAGGTGGGTAACTTTTCTATATATGAGATCTACTTTTTTATCTTATAAGTGTGTCGTGATGGATTTGTCATAGGCTTAGTCAAAGAGTGAAAGGGGTGTGAAATGCATACTATGTTTATACACTGTTTCAGTATCAGTCCATTCCAGCGAGGTATGAGTGGATAAGTAATATATATATA
>NW_027111989.1:41151-48138 GCF_000696795.3 Halyomorpha halys | reverse complement strand
GATTTGTTATTATTTAAATCACTAATTAAGTTTTAGAGATATTTCCAGAACCAAATTTAGATAACACCGTACATGCGTTACCTAAAAAAATCGATGTATCAAGATAGAATTTTACTAATTAATTAATAACTTTTGATCCAAATAAATATAGATAAAATAATAAAATATGTCTGGAACTATTGCTTCAAATTTTTGTCTTCTTCAATCACTTCGAAGCCCATGGTACACGGAATTCCATCCCAGATATTGCGAGCTAACGACGATCGAACAAAATTGGGCTCGCGATTGATTTGTTGGCTACCCCTGTTCTATATAGTTAGGGATGTCTTTTGTATGTGACTATACCAATATAACCAATTGTTAAAAAAATATACCTCTTACATTAACCATGTAAGGCCCCATACTAAAAATCCCCATAGGGAATTTTTAATCAAGCTAATAACCTTAATAATCATAAAAATAATCAAGCCCGGGCTTATCTTACTTTAAAAAAAATTACTAATAATGGGTATAGTAATAAATAAATCGAGTGACACTGAAGAAATTTGATAAAACTAGGAATCACCGTTTCCAGTTATGAGTAATGATTATCGGTTGATGAACTAGGACCGGGTTAAAATTTCTTTAGAATAGATCATAACATGAAAAATAATCAGAAGAGAATCCTACCCTACCCGTCACGCCCCTAATATACAATTAGATTAGACCCGGGCTTTTCTTACCTTTAAAACATTTACCAATGATGAGAGCAGAGTTCGAAAAAAAAAATTGATAAATGAAGCAATATTGAAAATGAGGCTTAAATTGTGAATTGATGTTATTTGTCATAATGAGAATTGAGATTAAACTTTTGAAAATGAATTATGAAATAATAACGATAAATTTAATTATTAATGTATAAAAGCACTAACTTACTGAATTGTGTGTAAAAAGGAAGGTTGTATTTGAAAAAAAATCGTTTACAAAATAATTAAAAGAATATTTCTAAAACATAAAATAATATTTTTTTTTTCAATAAAAACGGAAATCGTACATCTCTGCTGAAAAATATAATCACCGTTCGTTCTAAAGATATCCAAAAATCCTGGTCAGATTAGATTGTACAAAGATAGAGTATACAGAACTTAAGATCCAAGGTTTTCTATAATTAACTCTACAAAACATTTTTCATCTTCGGGCATTACTGAGTACTTCACTTGCACATAAACAGGAAGTAGTAAAGTGATTTATAATATAACGAATTTTCTGCTATTTATTCTGCATAATTGAAAATACATATTAAAAAATTAATAATTGAGGCCATAAGACTGACTAGTATATAACATCCATCTTTCTATAACAATAATAATAGCGTGACTAAATATTTGCGAGTAAAAAGTAATTTTTTGCAAAGTAATTATAATTTTTTATAAGAGTGTAACGTATTTTTCAAAATATAATTCATCAATTGTATACTGGACTAAATTAATTTCATAGTGTAATGTTTAAATAAAATAGATATATTTCTATTTGTTAAACGATTAAATATGGATTTGATTTATGGAAAGAATTTTGTGGTTAGAAGAAAAAAAAAAACCTATAGAAAAGACCAACATCATTATGGAGTTCATCTGAGACTCATTACTGCTAAGGTCCTTATAAGGCCGACGTGAAGGGGAAGTATCCTTTTGAAAATATGATAGCGATGAGAAACTGGATCTCGATAGACCAGAAGAGGAGGCTCTCCAAGAGGACAATGGTGTAATAGGACACCACGGCTGGGAAGAAGAGGAAGAACGGAGGTTCTTACAGGATGAGAACCCGCAGCAACTAGAGGTTGCTCTAGTTAGGGAAGGCAAGGGGGGGGGATAGTGGAGAAGTAGTTAGGAAGAGGGTTTGCCTTAGTGGAAGGGTTCATCTTAAATTTTATGAAACCTTTATCTCCAATAATATATGAATTTAAATATTTTTATTAAACATGTATAAAAACGATGATCTACCAACAGTACTTACCTAATCGCAAAAAAAGAAATTAATGAAACACAATTTTCTTTCATCCTTTTACTCACAACTTTGTTTTTATACTCTCGAAAGTTTTGGCCATCGGGCAAATCAAGGAGGGAACCTAAAATTTTTATTTCATTTACATATACATCACTCACACATAACACTAATATTTTTTCTAACATAATAATTGAATTTTCACATTAATTAAAATAGATTTTCTCAATGTGGGCTAATTATTTCAGTCAACAATCTTTCAAAATAAAATATTTATCTAAAAAATATCACACAAATTACATGTTTTTTAAATATTAAATAATATCTATCCACTTACAAAATTATAAACTTTTAATACACAATATTAGATTCACAACAATTTACATTTTGTTCAGATGGAATTCAATCATAAGGCATGTTAGAAGAAATATTAGTGTTTTGTGTGAGTGAAGTATATGTTAATAATATGAAAATTTTAAGCTGTCTCTTTGATAATGGGGCTGAAATGTCGGAAAGTATAAAAAAGAAGTTTGAGAGTAAAAGGATCAAAGAAAATTATGTTTTACTTACGGTTAACCACTCTTAAACAAAATATTATTTTATATTATATAAAAAACTAAGAATATTTTTAAAATCTATTTTACTATTAAAATTGTGTAAGAAGATTTTTTCGTCTTACTTGGTCATTACAATAGCATAACAGAGAGCAAACTTTAAATTATTTTTTTACTATTGAGCAAACACATGAAATATATCTTTTTCTATTTTGTTAATTTATTGAATATATCTAAACATTAATTTTAAGAAAATAAGGCTGATGAAAAATTAATGAAAAATATAAATATATAAAATAATATACTGGAAGATTATTGATTGACCGTGTGTAAAGATGAAAGGAATATAGAAGGACTATTTTCAAAGTAATAAGAAGAGAAATAAATAAACTAAGTAATAAATAAATTAAACTATTATTTTAATTAAATGTTTCTTAACAGTAATGATTCGCTATGGTAATATGAGATCTGCTTATATTATAGTTTGAGAATAATACACATATTACAGAAATGTCTTGTTGTTCTAGTTTTGAAGGCAATATTACAGAATATAATTATTATATTGGAACTATAATTATGATGTGAATTTCTCTAAACGGAATATGCAATAAAATTATATTTGCTAAAAGTTTATAGGCAGAGGACTGAACAGAATACAATAGGACCCGTTATACAAACCTGGCAAACGATCCTGGAGTGTTTATATTGTTCCGAGATTTTGGCAGATGGTGGGTGCTTCAGGAAAGTTCCCATATCAAAAAGAACTATAAACAGGTCTTTAAAAGTTAAAAGCTTTGGAAGTAGACCAACTCTCCGAATAAAAGGGCCGAATCTTTAAGTAGCGCTCTGCAGAGATAGTACCCCCTTTAAGAACCATCTGCTGCTACGAGAGATATAGAAATATTTGAGGAGATCTTTGAAAGTAAGAATTCATTTATATCTCAAGATTAATATACTTAGAAACCACTTCCGTTTATACTTAAAAGCGATTTTAACTGAAAAAAAAAGTCGTTTATTTTATGCAAATTAAAGTATAAATTAATCAATGAGTTTTGTATAAATTGATTTTTATAAATACAAGAACACGATATTTATATAATCCATCTAATAGATCTTTTTTTATTAATAAAACAGATATAAATTATTATTCTCTGATTAATATCAATTTCAATTGTTAATAGTATCAACAGGAGTTTAAACAGTTGCAAATATTGGACTATATGTCACTTTGAATTTGAGATATTAGTTAATACATATAATTTTTTAAATATATTCTATATAACAATATTTTTGTTTCATATATATATATATACTTTTATTAGTGGCCGAAAGAAACATTTATGGATAGATGGGTTAATAAATTTTGAAAGACTGGACTATGGAAAATTTTAGATGTAATGAGGTGGCTGGTGATGATGTAGATGTTAGTTGTTGCATTAGGTGGACTTACTCCATTCTCTAGCGTCTCCCTCCTTATCTCCTGAATTCCCTCATCATTTCCTGATCTCTCTCACTCTCTCCTCTGCTTCGGAGGGCACCTCTGAGTCTCTCTACTCACTTGTTTTCATTACCAAGGATTGTGAAGAAGAAGAGAAAAAAAAGAACTGAGTTGACAAAATACACAAACAAGATGGCTCTCTCCCGTTAGCCTGGTCACTTCTCACCACCGAGAGCGCTAGAGGAGGTGAGTTCTGACTGTTGGCCACATGGGCGCTAGTATAGCCTGTAGGCTATTATATGCCATAATGTATTATGGTGGCCCTTCCAATTCAACCTTTCGGTTGCCGTAGGTTACCCGGAACAGTCCTTGAAGATGGTTGGATCGGCCGAAACGTTAGACAAGAAGTTATGTTATAATAATGAAGGTCGAGACTATTTGGATAATTTTTGTAATTGTTAATATTTTTATTATCAAAATAAGTGAAAATCCCTTTCCCAAACTACCAAAACATTTGAATTTAATCAAAATATACACGAGGTTTCAATATGTTCAAGGAAAACAGGCAAACAAATTCACTCTCTCCGGTAATTTGCTACCATCGTTGAAAAAAAAAATGGTACAAATCGATTAATAAATGAGGTTCACCAGTATAAAAATAATAAATCAATTCTTACTAGGCAAAGCATTAAAATTTATTTTTACTGGAGGGTGTAGGGTTTGAAATTTATGCACGATTGTTCTTAGTAATAAAATTTTAAAATCAAAAAAACGTAATAAAAAGCAAATTGATAGTAGGAGCATATTACACAATCAAATTTTCTGGATAAGGTGGGCGCATATTGTGCAAAATTTAGACAATGATTGTAGTTCAAACAATACCCACCCTTCATTAACTATAAATTGTCAAACCTTGAAGTTATGAGAGAAATATTAATTATTGAGATTATTCAGACTATTGTTCTTGTTTTCGAGGATATGGATGCTATTACACAAATGAATGAAAAAAATCCTCGAATGTCAATTTCAACACTATTTCTTGTTTACTTCTCATGTTTTTTTGTTTTTTTTAATTTTAGGTAAATTTATAAGTATTGAGGTATTGATTTTGAAAGGAAACCTAGTTGCTTTCAACTATGTGTACTGCAGTGAATTTACATTGTAGACACCCATTTTCAATTAATGTATTTAATTTTTTTTTTCTATTTTGGAAAATACCCACTGGCAAGATTTTTTTTTCTTTTCGTACCTTCCTACCAAAATTAAGTTTTTGTAAAATACTTTTTTTTTTTAATTAGATATTGGACTATTTCGAGAGTGAGCAGCTAAAAATTTATTTTATACAATAAAAAAAATGTTCACTATTTTTCTCTTTTTTTTATATCTTGAAAATTATCCATAGCACGAAAAAGTATTAAAACAATTTGTAAAGTACAACATCGTCAAATTTGGCCCCTCAGAGAACTCTTCACATTTAATAAATTCCGAGATAGTTTTCCGAACCCTAATATTTTTTACAAATAACGAGTTACAATATTTTGTTAATACATTCCTGCGTTCCTTGAATATTAGCAGATCTAAAAAATAAATTGATTTTATTTAGAAATGAAATTCTAAATTGTTAAAAATTGACTTGTCTACGATATAGTATACAGAATACTTCTAACATAATAAAAAAGAACATTTTTTTTGTGACATTATTCAAGCAGTGATATTAGCACTAACAGTGATATATATATTCTTAAGAAGAAAAACATTTAAAATTCTTTTTTTTATATTTTCAAGCTTCAAACCGCACCCTGATATTCATTACTTTAGAAACAAGTTGATTATTAACGAGTTATTTTATTATTTGGTGAAATAGTACTAATCATAGGCATTCTTGTTCCTTCAGGCTATAAATATTTTTATGGTATTATGTTGATGTTAACATTCTCCTGGAGGAGGAAAAGATGATATTGATCTATAAGATAATGACCATCATATAAACAATATTATTTTTCACAATATTTGCCATACTAAATTCATAAACGTTAATGGTTAAAAAAATAATTACTGATGTTCTTAGGAAAGTGTAACTTGGAAAATATTAGACATAAAGAATTATATTATGGCTCTATTTGCAACACGAAGTCATCCCTAATAGTTATCTTACAAATACTTAAAAGATGAAAACAAAATCTTTTGCTACTATGCTAAGAGTAGTAGTTTCGATGATATTTGATATAACATAAATTCACCAAATGATGATTTTTAATTAATGATTAAAGTTAAAAATGTTTTGGAAAAATTGCATCTCGAGAATAATTGAAGATGAAGAACTATATTAGGGCTTAAATTGAAACTTGTTTTATCAAACAGTTTCTAATAGTGGTCAGGAAATTGTAATATTGGAAGAGTTATTGAATATTGAAAAAGAAAACTGCCATATCAGGCCTAAGCAACCCCAGCGATTCGCAAAAGTTTTATTACCGTTCTTTTAAAACATTTTTATATGGGAATAAATCTTTAAAAAAATCAGTTTACACTTAATTCTAAGTACAGTAAAATTTTATGTGTAATGTAAAATATACAAGTTTTTTTCAATAAGAAATGATTACTAAACAAATAAATAGTTCCATTTATGAGCAGTAATTTACTTTATTTATGGTAAAAAAAAAATTATTTCCACTGTTGAATTAGGAGTTTTGTAAAATGTGGAAATATTTTACCAATAACAAAAGATGAGATTTTTTTTTTTAAAACAATTTTGATCTCTTTTCTCTCAACTTTATTGTTTTTTAACATCCGACGTTTCGACCTCTCAGGTTGATAACAAAAGCAATTGAAGAATCAGGTATAAAATTGAAAGTTTTATTTAAGTATGTTGATGACATCTTCTGTGTAATAAAAAAAACAGATAAGGATAAGATGCTGGAATATTTAAATAATTATAATGAGAGACTGGAATTTACTATGGAATTAGAAAAGGAAGGCAGGCTAAGATTTCTGGATATGTTAATAATGAGACAAGGA
>NW_027111989.1:0-40046 GCF_000696795.3 Halyomorpha halys | reverse complement strand
AAAGTTTTAAATTTAGGAAATAATTTAATAGAAGAAATTGTAAGTAGGAATCTATTTTTTAAAAAGAAAGACAAAATATTTTATAATGTTATTGTGATATTATTTTAATGATTAATTATTTAAAGATTGGGACAGAGGCAATTAGCCGGCAGTAATGAATTTTAAGGAAAAAAAGGAATGAAGAAAGAATAAGGTAAGACCAAAGAAATCAGTATGTAAGTGAAGGAAATTTGTTATAAAAGTAATTAAAAGGAGCTGTTTGTAGGAATCCTTGAGAATGACCTGAGAGGTCGAAACGTCGGATGTTAAAAAACAATAAGGTTGAGAGAAAAGATATCAAAATTGTTTTAAAAAGAAACTAAACCACTCTCAAACAACTATATAAATAAAAAAATAATTCTAAAAGATGAGATGTATTGACCAGCTTATCAGCTATACCAGCTTACCAAAAAAAAAAAAACAAGACAAATTGTTGTTGAATATTTTTATATGAAAAGGAGAAAACTCTTGAAAAACACTCTTTAATGTTTAAGAAAAATGTTTCATTTAACATATAATTTACTACATATTAATTCTTTTCAAATTTATACGATTTTTTTTTTCAGTTTCGGCCTTGAACTGAATCAAAGAAGCAGGAGCATTTAGACTAAGAGGCTAGCTGAGGCAAAGTGAAGTACGAGAAGAATTTTTCCGCTGTTTTGGATAATAGAGGGGCTCTTTGAGACGAGACATGTCACCCGCGCTTAAAGGAAAATGTTTTCCATGGAGGGCTTAAAGAGAAAAGCTCCAAAGAGGATGACCTCGGAGCCCTGGTCCGTCCGGGTCAATATATTTTCCACGCTTTATGCTCTTCCTCTGTTTTTTTTCTTCCAACTGCATTAGAACAAGAGGTTAGATTTTCAGCTTACTAACATATAATTAAGTTTGCTCGATTTTTTCGAGCAGCAGTCAGAACAAATATCTAAAGCATTTAATTCAGATCAGGTCCATTATTAGCATGCTTAAGCAAAAATCAAAATTTTATAATATTTTGACAAATAACATAATTTCGATGGCTTATTTCACAGTGCTGCTAAGAATATTTTCACTAAGTTTATGAAGAATACACTTTAATGTTTTCTATTTTAGAAAAATTATAATTATTTAATTTATTTATTGAATAGATTAAAATTTTATACTTAATTACTCAGAAAAAAAATTTGAAAAATGATTGAAAAGTTTTAATTTTCCTAAAAGAGTGAACCGTTAATTGGATTTTTCGTAAAGCTAGTGTAAATGAACTTAGCACTACTATGAATAGTATAATAGTATAGAAGTATATATAACTTCTATTAAATATATATATATATATATAACTTAAACTCAGTCTCAAGCAAAACAAAAAAAGGGAAATGGACCGTGAAATGACTCACACAAGATCAGCTTCAAGACTACTCTTTATTTCTCCTTTTAATCCTCTATATATAGATTTATGCAGTGTTTACATACAGGTCACAAGGTATGAGGGGAGATAACAGGTATCCTTGCATCTTAACTCCCCCCTACCAGTTTACAAAAACATCTCGTAAACTAATAAAAAATACAACCTTGAACCAAATCAGAATTTATCCTACAGCTAGTGAACAAAATTACAAAAATATAGAGTAACATATTTAAAACTAAAGTAAACAATTAATCCTTCATTCTTCGGTTCTGCAAGGAGGTGATTTGGTCAGAATCACGATCTGCAGCCACATTTTTCCTGATTAAGACTTTATGAGGCTGAATCGATCCCGGAGGGGTCCTGAATCTATTTTTTTTTTTATTTTCCGCCAGGACTTCCATTGGAGTCCTATACTGTATAACCATGGTTAGAAGTCTAGTTTTTCATTTTGTCGGACCGCCACTTAATGACAAAAGTCAACGCCCCAGGTCGGATTTAAACGGGCGCCATCAGCAGATCTCAGATTGGTAAGACTGCGCCTAACCACCTGAGCTACGGACGGCCAACCCACAGAGTTAAACCACGGCTAAAGTAACAGAATAAATAATGTATGTCACAGCTGTTTTGGAACCCGGGTTCTTATAATTTGCCTTACAACTTAACCACTTATTATAATATATTTATTAATCTGATGTTAAATTTTCCACCAACATACAAAATGTCACAACAGTTACAAAAACAATACAATACTTTAAGAGAGAAGAAATATAATAAAATAATATTACTTCTTAAAAATGTAAATAATGTTAAAGTGATTATTTCCGCAAAACGAATTGCAAGGATTAAAACAGATAATATTAATTTATATTTTAGGAATGAAACTTTTATTGCTTTTTACTTTCTTTATTTTAATATTTCGTGTTCCTCTAAGGACAGTTTGTCCATTATCTAATTCATCAGAATATTGTTAAATTAGAATTAATTATACCATTCACCCTTTTATAATCTTAGATTTATATTATTTATAACAATATTGGCATATTATATATTGATAATAATCGTAACAATATTGAGAAAAACAAATTTTTGTAATAATTATTAAATATATTTTTGTATATACTCCTATATTTTTTTGTTTTTTTATATCCTTTTTAAGGTAATTTTCCCGATTGTAAAATGTTATATTATTATATTATGAATGATGTAACTTTAAAGGTGTATCGGTAAATATGTTAAGGATGATAAGATTTTACTATTTCTAATGTAGATAATTTGCACATGGATTTATTATAAACAGTTTGTCCGAATTCTCATCCAATAGATCGAAATCAAAAAAAGTAAAAACTAGAAGGAATTTCTTTCCTTGATAATAAATGCAACTTTATTGATATGATGATATGAAGCTTCTGTTTGAATAATGAATAATATTAGTAATGATACCAAAGTAATATGCTGTAATAGAGATAAACTTTTCTTGTTAATGGAAAAGAATAATTAATTCTTTATAAAATTAAGACTAGTGAGAACAGAACAACTTAACCACTTTAGCTTACAACAGCTCACGTAACGCCCTAATTTTGAAAACATGTTGTAACTTTGTAAAGATATGTTTATGTATTTGATGTTTTAGATAGATTAAATCAATAGTCAAATTTAACAATTGAAACAATGGACTGTATGAAGATTACTTAGTAGTTTAGTAACATACGTATGTTGCACGTGTTTAAGACACCTTACTGCAATGTACAGCAAGAATTATTCTAAACAAGGCAACTGCTGCGGTTGCTGCAATTAATTGCTACAAGTTGCCCACGTGCTTGGCACAATTTATGACCTCAGCAGTCCTTGCGCTCTACATGACCACCGACGATTCGTAGCTCATGATTCGCGACAGCATACCTGTCAAAATGGCACTAAATCAACATAATTATTCGACTATGTTGTGTCATTTACCTAATGGCATCTATCAGAAACTGTTTTCAATGATAAATTGTATACACTGAGATATATACCATATTGACATTGCGATATAATTGGGAATATCTATCATAGGACATGAAAATGATAAACGTTCGTTAAGATATTAAGAGTGAGATAGACCATTACATGCTTGGTTGCATTTTTGAAGAATTGACAGGAGGGGTGAGATAAATATTGATATTAAAGTGATAAAAAGAGATAATGTTCGGTAGTGAAAAAAAAAATAGAAAAACTATTTATTGGAAACCGAGTTTTGACCCACTTTGCTAGCATCGATCAAGAATAAACAAATTAAATCAGCATCAAAATAGAATTTTGTTCATCTAACTCATATCAATATAAAAAAATAATATAAATAATAATAATAAAAATAAATATAATATAATATCAATTTATTAAAAAAAAAAAATGTAAAAACTATTGGAAACCTTAATTTTGACCCACTGCGCCAGCAATCATCAGGAATTAAAAATTATATAGAAAATATTAAGATCAAAATGAATAGTGAAGTGTAGAATGTATTATATAAATAAATATTGCATTGACGCCTAAACAAATTTAGTTAAATTAAGTTTAAATTCTTATACGGATAATATTTTTCATTTGAAATCTCAATCAATGATGAGATCCCAAGCTTTGATATTTCTGTGATATCAGTCACTTTAATGTTGTACATAAATATCATATACGTGTATATAATAATAAATCACATAATATTAAAATGGTTGAATAAAAAAAATACCTTGCTTTATTCCACTGGGCTTGACAACAGCAGCTCAGCTAAAACATAAAAAAAAAAAATGATTCAAAACTATTATATTTTGAAGTATAAAATAGTGAATAACAATCGATTAATTTTTATCATTCAATCATATATTAGAAAAAAAATCTTATTGCACAAATACAAATATAAAATAAAAAAAGATTTTTTAAAAAATATCTTCAGAATCTACCTGTAGGCTTTCTTAAACTATTAATTCATAAAAATTTCCTATTGATTTTTACGTTGTTCTTTCAATTGAGTATAAATTGAATTAAATTTAAATTTATCTATAGATACAACGTTCTTGAAACTTTATTATATTTTCTTTTAATGTCAGTCATGTATTTTTACAAGCTGAATCATATAAATTTGCATAGTAAGCATTTCCAAATATTTCACATTTTCGTTCCTAGAACACGTACATGAAGATGCTCAACACAACATCTGTTCCCGTACTTCATAAAGCATTGAAGCTTATTAATACATTGAATATCCAAGAAATATCAATGTCCTATAAGAGGTAATGAAGTACCGAAAATTCCTCCTAAAAATAATAATAGGTCTCTTAATCAAACATTCTAAAAACATTTTGTTATTATTAGATTGAAAAATCAAAAGATATCACGAAAATGTTGTTAATGGTGGAAAAATGTTCAAAGAGGAAAAGAGAGGGGACAAATGGAGGTGTTTTAATGAAAAATTAGTTTAGATGAAAATGATGCATGTTCCTGAGTTTCTTTTACGAAATGACCTAAAAACGTTATACTATAGACAATAACTATTACACATGGTCCAATTTGTGGTTAAATAGTCCACATGCTACTATGTTTTGGAAAAATTTTGACTAAATCATTAGAAAGGCAATGTTTTGTAGGGGTTCAGAGGGAAAACGAATGGACTCTTGAAGATTATTATTATCTATAAAATCTAAACAACAAAGGATATATCTAGAAATCCAATGAGACGGTACATGTTCTTTACAACGACTCAGAGATAACTCTTGGTGCCAAGTAACTATTCTGAAGGAAAAAACTTTATCCCAGAGCGGTAGAATGAATATATTAACAGGGTCACGTCTCGGCGAAGCCCCTGTGCAACTCCTACCAGTGCCTCATAAATATGGATAGGCTCCGTCTGGCCCGAATCCGCTTTTGGCCATTCGATTTGGTCCAATCTTCGGTGATTTGTGATTGCTACTCGTGACGAATAGGGAAACGATAAGGCAATTTTGTAGGAACAGTCGTTTCGTAAAGTCTTGTGCGAGAAGAATAAAAATAAAATGAAATAATTTATTTTTTATAATTTATTTCTTTTATATAAAAACGTGAGTATTATTATTTAAAAACACACTATATCCTATCATGATTATGACAATATTAAATAATTAAAGGATTCTTTTATGATCGACCTACCATAAACGGAGAGATGGATCGAAGGTGCTCTGACCTGAAGCATGTTGTCGACAAATACTGGATACATTTCGTTTTGCTCTTCCGTCTAGTGTGGGCCGGCCTCAGTGGAGGAGGATAATAAAATTATGCAAGTAATGAGAGTAAAACGTTCTGAAGAAGGACTTAAATCATATGTCATAAGAAATAATTGTTAACATGTTTTGAACCCAATGAATTTAATAATTATACTAAATATTTTAAAGATAATTGAGTTCACTATATCTTGATTGAAGAAGCAAAAATAAATTAATCATTATAAAAATTAACAACACAAATAACAGTAATAAACGCTGTGACAACAATTAAAAAAATAAGGTCAAATAGCTGAAGTTTGCAGCTCTTCATTGGTGCTGCTTCAAAGATTAGATTTAATTATTGTTTTAAACACTTTAAATTTACAACGGCTTAACCAGCCCCGATAAATATCTGCAAAATGGATGGAAACGTCTAATCTTAATAAATTGTTAACCCATTTTGATTGTAGTTTTCTATGACCCTAACCCCAACCACCCCCTTCTTAAATGTCATGTTAAGTGGATTTTTAAATTCATGAAAAACTTTCATCATAATCTCTGATCTTCTAATGTTTATGCAGTACGAAACAATTTTTTTTTTTTTTTTCAGCCTGGCCCATATCTCATGAACCTAAACCAGTTTCTTTATTATTAGTTTTCTATTATATTTTACACTTTTCTGTATCCCCACCCATTTGGTATATTGTGTTTCTTTATCACTTACGCAAATTCTATCCCATTGTTTTATACTTTATTTTTCCTTTGTTTTTCTATCTATGATTTTTTTTTAATTATATCTCTTCTCCCCCTCTATTTTGTATATTACCATTTATTATTCACCTAATTTAAATACCTTTTTACTATGTTTACTTTAAAATTATTTTCGTTATTGTGGCATAACTGCCATTCCCACTCCTCCCAATACAAACGTGCCACTGTCTTTGACTGCCGTCAAAACAGGTATGTATTCTGTCTCATCACTTGATTTGAATTTTTTTTATTTTTTCATCTCTTTATTTGTACATTCTTTAATATTTATTCTCTTATCTATATGTTACTATTACCCTTTTCATTTACTATTTACAATCTTTAATTTTTCTTATTATATCTTACTTTTCATTTTATACCCCTATTATTTTCTACTTATGTTTTTTCTTTTTTCTTTTTTGTAACTATAGTGTTTGTATCTTTTTTAGCCCTGACGAAGCCCTGCAACGTGGGGCAAAACGTTGGCTCAATAAAAATAGTATAATTATTTACTATTTGAGTTTTTTTTTACCGCACCCGGACCGTATTCCATTCAACCACACACGGTCAATCAACAATCTTCCAGAAAACAGTTTCCTTTTACTAGTTGCAATAAAACTAATGAAATGTTCAAAAGACCCAAAAATTTAGTAATTTTAATTTTATTTCTAACTAGTTTCTCATTACTGGAAGTACGGTGGGGTTTTCATACAAGCAGATTCCCATCCTACCTAATTATTGACAGTCCCAACGCTTTTATGACAACTGGTTGCACCAATGCACCAAGACTTCCCGGGACATATGATATAACTCTTAATGCCAGATCACATGAATATATTCGTAGTTTGGGCCCAATGAAGCCTTGTCCTGCATGTGACGGGGTGGCATTGGAAGATATATTTTTATCAACTTGTAATAGTAACAGAATCCAATACAAGCCAAACTGAATTAAATTACTCCAATTTATTTGTATTGTCTTAATTAGGTGTGTAGCTGTTGTCTGTTTGATAATGTTATTTTATGCAGTATTTTTTTTTTTTTATTAGTGAAAAATGTAAATGCCATCCCTAGCGTATTGCGTATTATTAATATATTGAAATATTTTTTTATACAAATATTTTATGTATTTGTATATTAATTGTACTGACTGATTCTATTAGTAATGAGGCTGCCCTCTCCCCCAAAACATATGAATATATTAACTAGCTCCTCATTAGTGAAAAGATATTTTATTTAATTACCATTGGAGTAGAACCAGATGTGGGTGAAGATTTTCAGGTAAACTAAGGCTAGAAGGTCGAGGAGAAAATACGACCCCATCAGTTTTAAACTTGGCCGTAAGGAGACTGTCAGCAGGTGTGGGGACAGATTTACCCGTGATTGGTTGCCAACTACCCAAATGGTTCCGGCCCCTGTAAACAGATTGTTCAACATCTCCTTCTGCTGTAGCACAACTATTTTAGGAAATCCTAATTTCATTTAGCACAAAATCTCTCCCTCACCCAGTTTCTAGCAAATATATAATTTTTTCTGTACCCAGAGATTAAGTTCACATCATATCATATCTCATAAAAACTCAAGTTCTAAACATTGTCATTGTATAATTTTTATTTATTATATTACCTATTTCTTATTTTTTTTTCAACGTAACATCATTATTCCGGATTTTCGATTTGATTTGCAATAGTCATACCACTTCACACACACTGCCAAGTACAGAAGACGGTATACGGGGAAAATTATTGGGGGTACATTCAGTTTAAAATGTAATAATAATAATATAAAAAAGTAAAACTTATTTGCTTGTGCCGACGTTCCTACCTGAATTTTAGATCTTCATCAGAGTATAATAGAATAAAAATGTATTATTGTAAAAGTAAGAATTATAAAAAAAAATGTTAAAAATTAAACGGGGCTCATGTAAATAAACATAATGAAAGGCCGGGGAAAAACGTAAATAATGATTAATTAAAATTAACATAGTAATATACGTGAGTAACGATTAATAATAAGAAATTTACATTAACATAATGAAATGTGTGAAAGAAAACGATAAATATGATTCAACAGAAAACAAACTAAACATTTCTTTATTTTCAAAAGCATTGTCGGATTTTTGATATCTTATTTTTTATCATTTATGTTTTATGATTAATACCTCTACAATATTATATTTTATCTTTTATTAGTATCAACTACTATCTACTTGATTCATTGTTACGTGCATTTACAGGTTTGTTTAGTATTTTCATTTTCTTAGAATCAAGGTTGTTATCTAGTTTTCCAGCCTTGATAGAGGCCTAAAATTCAGGTCGAAACGTCGTTACAAATAAATAAGTAAGACTTATTTATGCTTGAAGAAGTTTGTCGGGGGGTGCGGTCAGCAAAGAACAACATAAATAAACAAAACCATATTTATTTATTTTATGCCGACGTTTCGACCTGAGTTTCAGGTCTTCATCAGGGGTTGTGGCTGGGAGGGAAGATTGGTAACGACTGATGTAAGAGTTTGTTTTTGACTTCTGCTAGAGTGCACTCAATGTATACATGGTGAGATCGATTACTTACAGTTTTAATTCTCATTGCCCTTTGAGTGTACCAGATTGTATTATTTTAACAAAAGTAATGAAAAAAAAAATATTACTATTCAAGATAATTCAATTATTTTTACTCTCAGTTACAATCCTGCCTTCTACGCCACAGCCCCTGATGAAGACCTGAAACTCAGGTCGAAACGTCGGCATAAAATAAATAAATATGGTTTTGTTCTTTGCTGACCGCACCCCCCCGACAAACTTCTTCAAGCATTAATCTACGGTCAACTATCTGCACCTCAAAACTTATTTTTGTGTCACTACTGACTACACTCCAACCATCTTTCCTTCATATTATTATTTTGAATTTACTTTTTGAAAGAATTTATTTTTATTATCTAAAGATATTTAATAGCGTAATGATCGTAAATCATTAGGATAGAAAGCGACCAAACCTTCTAATAATAATTAATTAGTACATTATAAATTAAATATAAAATAATGGGAGACTGTAGTCGGAGGGTGCAGTCAGCAAAAAGAATATAAATAAATTAAAAATTATTTATTCAAGCCTAATTCTTAATCTACAGTCAACTATCTGCACCTCATCAATATAAAATAAATTATAAATTTATATAGAAATTAAATTAATAACCATATAAGACCCACCAGACCGATCCGGTAATAAAAATATATAAAATCATTTTTATTCTTTTAGAAGGTAGTTTATATCATTAACATAACTTCATATAAAAAAAAAAGGAATAAATAAGAAATTGGAATAAAAAGTTACTCATTGTGCAACTAATGACCTACCAAATTATTATTTATAACGCAGTGGATTAAAGAGTTAGATTAAAATTATATTCTATATTTAGCACTGAAGAATAAAGAATTAAAAAAAAAACCTGAGAGAGTCAACAATTTTGGCATTAATAATAAAATTAAAAATATAATTTGCGTAGGTTATATAGGGGACTAATGGAAACTAAGTTGGGTTGCCATAACTCGGAGGCTTAGTCCAGTAATGCTAGAAGAGCGCTATTGCGGCACAAACTTTAAATCCTTGAGTTATTGCTTGGTATTTTAAACAATACCACTTTAGCTAACTACTCTAGGAACCCGACCCCTATGCAGTTAACTTAATCTTATTTTACATTTCTTTCTATCTTTTTTTTATAATAAACATATTTCGAATACAGTTTTCTTAGATATAAATAGAACAAAAGATTATCTCATTCTCAGAATAGACAATATTTCCGTAATGAAAAGCAACGTAAACCATTGTCAAAACTAGGATTAAAATATGCTTTAAGCTTATTCAACTTTCTGAATTGACTTCCTGTACTACTGACTATAATCATACTCCACTTATTCCTGTATAACAGATTCGCTAAAGGAATTATTACATGAGTATTTTAATTACATCATCAATTACATATTTCAGTTGTACTGTAGTTATACTAATATTATTTTATTACACTCAGATTAAATTCTTCAAATCATCAAAAATTAGTGGTTATGAAGAAACATTACTAGTAACTAAAATATATAATCACAATTACTGCAATTAAGTATAAAGTAATTGCAATTGCTCTAGACAATTACGATTTAATACTAAGTGTTTGTAATTATACTTTACCTTAGTTAATTTTGTAGAACTACCACGTAAAGAGTTTTATATCATTTGCCTAGATAATTAAATTTTCCCCACAGGAAACTAAGAAACTTAATAAATATATTCAATAATTTTATTTTTCTAATTATTTAAAACTGTATATAATATACTGAATTTTATCAACATCTGATATTAAAATGATATATGGAGGAGATGGTAGATTATGGTACAATTTTAATTTCTTCTTTACCCCTAGTAATTGCAATTTTACATGTGATTTAACTTATATGTGAATTTAGTTTATTTAAACATACTTCATATAAGCATAAATCCTAAAATACAAAATAAATCGATACGCCTACGTAAAGAGAGCGATCATAAAACTTTATATTTATTTTCAGCACCTTATAAAACACATAAATAAACCGTAATACGTTAATAAATCTGTACACCATTCCGCAATCATGAACTGGATATCGTAGCCATTGTAGAACATTTGTTTCCCCTTTTGGCGTTAAATATTTGTTATTACAATTACCTGGAATTCTAAGAAAAAATTAAATTTACATAAGAATATACTCATTGCTATCACTTAGGCTCAGCTTCATCATTGTCATTGCAATTACATGTAATTGTAATTGTAGTTATGCCCTTTTCAATTACAGTAATTGGCAAGTAATTGTATTTTTTTTCAACGCAGATCTGAACAAACGGCTACCTTGGTATCTTGGAGAAGATTGAAGACATGAATTCACAAGTCGATTACGACTGTATAAAGACAAGCTATCTAAACATCCAATTTGTAACATGACTATAATCTGGTCTAACAAAGTTGACTGTTTAGGCTCCACTAAAATCGAATTCCACTCCTTTTTGAATGTTTCTAATTTTGCCACATATAAAATCGGGCATAATGATCTCAATGTTTCAAATGTTGTCGGTTTGGTCAGTTGTCGGTTGGTTCAAATGTAGTCGGTCTAGGATCCTTTCAAGATAAACTCTATAACCATCCAAACCCACTTGTTTCTAATCTTTTTTTTTCTTTAGTAACTTATAATCCTCCTAGGCATCTGAATAGATAATGGCCTCCAGATATCTAATCAAGAAATGTTAATTGAGTCCTACCAACGCACACAGTCCTACTAAAAAGCCAATCTAGCAGGATTTAATTATGGGACAAAATTTAGGGATCATAAATTAAGTATATGAACTGTTTCAGCTTAACAACACGCTCTAGTATGAAAGTTAAACCATATCCATTCTCTCATAATAAATAATTAAACAGAACCTAAAATTCCAGCATACCTGAAAAAGCATGTATATTTAAATTGTATTAAATTAGTGTGGAAAAGGGGTGTCGAAATTGTGAGACATTCTGCTCATTAATGAACATGTATATATTTTATAAGACCAAACATTAATACCCAGGAGGGGCAGATTGTGTTTGTGTGTTAATTGAATAATTACTTTGATTATATAAGACAATAACAGAACATGGGGTGATCTCATATATTAGGACATTGCTTATCTGATGACTGGGTTGGAATCTCGCTGCCGCGGTTACTTCTGCGTCCTGTGGCCGTTTCTCTCGTCCAGGTGAGTGCTGGGCGAAATGGTGAAAACCATGGATCTTCGCCTGGTGTCAGAAAGACATGTTTCTCCTTTAAAGGCTGGCCAGGTGTCCTCAACTCTGGCGTGATGGTGGGGGCAGGCCAACTCCTAGCTTGCATGGTGCATAGTTAGGGGCGGCATTGCAGTCGCGGCGTCTTCAGGGTCGTCCGGTGTCCGTGGCAAGGGCGGAATCAGAAAACGAGACCCTCGCCACCGAATTTAAATAAATTCAGAAAAGAACCAAAAAAATCGGATTACTTAAATCCGACAACTTTTTTTTTTTTAAAAATTGGAATCTGTTTTTCATTAATTATCAAACTGGTAAAATGAAAGTCACTAACAAATGGACCCTCTTCAATTGCTAATTATAAAACTGATACAATTTTATCCCAGAGTAGTTCCTCCCTGGAGACTGGTCGAGTCAACATTGGTTGAATGTTTTTTTCCTTTGTTTACAATTTTTTTTTTTTGTTTTCGAATATTTCAACATGCTGATACTTACTTCTTCTCTTAAGTTTAGCAATATGGTTTTTTGTAGTGTCTCCTGAAAACTATCATTATTGGATCTAAAATTATTTGAAGCATTGTAAGATTTCGTTTGTACTAATACGCTGATTATTACAGCAGTGATGTTCACGAGATCTTCGGCAATCTTAGGTAATCGGCCTCTTGGGTAATCTTCCGCCTTAATGCTAGCTGTTTTATTAATAATAGATAGTGCAGCATAACTTCAGTACCATAATCTAGAATTTTATGAATCGTAGGTAATAAAAAAGACCAAGAATAATGGTTCTTTAATGACGTTTTAATATCACTGGCATGGATTCAAATGCAGATCGCAGTAAAAAGGTCACTCGTTCGCTGTTTAATATAATATAAATTTATTCGTTAGAGATATATAAACGTATTACCGTTTATTAATATGTTTTCGAAGATGCTGAAAATAAAAAAAAAATTTTTTTGATCGCGCCCTTTTTGATCACGTGAATCGATTTATTTTTTTATTTTAGGATTTCTACTCATAAGAAATATATTTAAATAAACTTAATTTACTTAAGGGTTAAATTGCATGTAATTGTACCATAATCCATCATCTTCTCCAAATATCATTTTAATATTGATTTCAATAATATGCAATGTAATGTATCACAGTTTTAAATGAAAAAAAAATAAAATTATCGAATATATATATTTATGTTTCTTAATTTCCTGTGGGGAAATCACCTAGGCAAATGATATCATCTCCTTTATGTGAACGTTCTACAAAATTAACAAGATGTAACCGTATTTAACAATAAGGGCGACCCACGATTGTTAATATAAAATCATGTTATCCAAGAAATTTACCTGTTGAACCAATTCAGTTTTAACAGATTAAGTAAATATCCTAGACGAAGCTGAGTACAGTTTGATTCAATGAAGCAGTAAGTTGGGCATAAACCGGCGGCACTTGTTGCGTTCTACTAGAGGTCACCTGCCCTTAGCCCGTCCTTTTTAACTACTTTAACCAAGGTTTTTTTTTTAATTCTTTGTCTCTTTTTATGAAATTATTATATTGTTAGAGTTTAATAAGTTCCTTTAAACTGTGTTAGCTTTACTTGAGCATAATAGCCTACAAATTTTAATAAATCAAGGTGAGGCTGTGAAACTAAAATTAAAAGTAATACAGTTTTGACACTGTTAATGATAAGTAAGAATGATAGCTATTTTATTATATTGGCCTTGGGGATCTGCCAAAACGTTGGGCATGTGATTATGTTTTAAAAAATATGGTAGAGAAATTATTGATAATTTTTGTAGTTATTATAATTATAATATTTTTCTTTATTTATTCTGGGAGTGGTCCCTTTGGAATAATATAAAGGCGTCAAATTTAGGCTTTAGAGCCTTTGAGTAAAATACAAAATAAAAATGAAATTATAAAACATCATAAGATATAATAAAATAATGAATTTGAAAATATAAATATGAACAAAAATAATTAACAGAATATATAAAGTAAGATTAGAACAAATAAAATAAAACCTTATATCATAAAACATATCATGACTAACACTTCTGATAATGAATACTAGTTTGATAATGACTACAAGTTTTCAAATGGCATTTGTAAAATTACAAAAAAGAATAAGTATAATATTTTTAGAATTGATGAGATTAGATTCTTCTTAGATTAGATCAATTCTAAAAAGATACGAATAATAAATTTATATAAATATATAAAATAAATTTTGATATAATAAAATAGTGCCCCATTGGATATATCACAATATACATATAAATATATCATTCAAGGTTTATTAGCTGCAACCAATTAATCTATTGTTGGAAGTTATACAATTATCTATTCACTCACTACAGCGGTGTGTACGAAAACCAGCAAACTAATCAATGCCTCCAGGGTGTGTGGTTAGTAACTGTTATTATTACCTCCTGTCCTAACCAAATCAGATCAGCAAGTTCTAGTTTAGTTTAAATTACGGTTATCATATTGTTTATTTTTCAATTATTAACAGAATAATTCAACTTTTTTAAAAAATAAGTTTCATGTTTTACCCTTGTTATTTTTTAAGTATTATTAATTATTGTATAATAATAATATGTAATGGCAACGCCAATTATAATATCTACAAATGGCCTAATCCCGAAGTCAACACTAGGAGGGGTGGACTAGAATTACCAATTTACGTGATAAAAGAATAATACCAGTTCAAGCAACCAGTTTTTTTAGATACAACAAGACGTGGGGAAGTTTTTAAATATTAAATTTAATTTAAAACTGCAATGGCTGGACCATGTCCCCCACTCCAGTTCTAAATTTGTGATTGAGAGAAAAAAAAATAGAAGATAATAATTAATTTTTTTGGGGGGGGGCGATGGGGGGGGGGAGAGCAAAAGCCGTAGAAATAGAATTTGCCAGTTACATATATATATATACCTCTATAGTGTTATATATTCTTCAATAATAAAAATTTACAATCATTTTATAACATTAATGGTTAACAATACAAATAAGTTGGTATCAAAAAATGCTATATTCAATGTTCAAAATTAAAAAAAAAAAGAATTAAATAACGTCACTGCTTCTTTAGCACTATTAACATCCTATTGAGAAGATCTGCGATAAATAGAGAGGATGAGCGTCCACAGTAATGAAGATGCTACGTAGTATCTACGAAGTACCATGGATTGTTGGAGGATTCCCGGTATGAAGATAGGTCTTTGCCTTGGATGGATTCCTTAGTCTTCCAGGATCTCCCTCATTATGGTCTTACCGGATCATGGAATAATATCGGGTCATAATGTTTTTTTAAGCTCTGTTGTTAAATTATATTTAAAGCTCAAAAGATTCTTAATATTCAGCTGGAGTAACTTTAAGAACATTGTTTCGTTATTCAAAATATTAATTATACTATAAAAACCGTAACTAATAACATTTAATTGTTGTTTTGTCGGAAAAGATCATGCTAAACGAGTGTCCGTTCCTCAGAGGGATTCAAAAGCAAACTGTTGGATCCCCTGACTTTTGAATAGGCCACGTACATTAGAGCTTTGACCCGGACGGTGTTGTGTGAAAATGGTGAGCTCAATATTTTTCAGAATAGTATATTTTGTACTTCATCTGATCTGGAAAATTCTTTTTGGAATAAAACCTAAAATATGTTGGTATTTTTAAGGATTTAGAATATTCTTGAATATGTTGTTATAATATTATATGTGGTTTTGTTTGCTCTCAATTATATTTATAAAATCTGGTGCGATGTATGCACACAACGTCCATTTACCGTCCAACTTCGAGTTAAAATTAGTATTGTATGTTTTAAAATAGTTATTTTCTTATGATTCAGGATGAAAATATGTTTAATACATAAATAAGTGGTGGTAAAATCCATTTTTTAAAATTTAATATCTTAATTGAAATTTAAAACTGTACATTAAAATATATTCAGAAAATTTTATTTCAGTTATGATGCAGTGATATAGGCGTCTAGAGATTGCACTCTAATGACGTTTTTACATTAGCAGGTCTCGTGGCCAACTTCTTTTCAAGTGCCTCGGAGGATTGTCAAGAATGGAAGAGGAAGCAAGATTAGAAACTAGTGGGTTTGGGTGGTTAGGGAGTTTATAATGGAAGGAATGATATCTGATTCGGGCTAGATTGGTATCATAAGGGACATTGAGGTCGTTATGATTTTATTTGTGAAAAAGTAAGGAGCATTGAGTATTTTCCGAAGGCTTTGGAAGGGTTGGATACGAGAGGAATTCGAAGGTTTGTTTCAAATTAACAAAACGTTTAACGTACCTTAAAAACGAGGATTTTTATAATTATTGGTAGGGATAGTTCCCAGGTTATATTATACACTACTTAAGCCATTGGTTTACAGCGTTTACTCAAAATCGCTTGAATCGTATTGGAGAAAATCGAAAAAATGTGGCAATTCCGGTTAGTCGACTTTATCGAAACTGTTACTGTAATGTGCTAATAAAATACTAAAATTTCGACGACAAAATGCTACAAAAAATAAAGTTTATCCAAAATAATTTCATTAGAACTTCATTTTGATAGGAATAAATAAACTGGTCAATACTGAATGATACTCAGTGAAATTTTGTATTTTTTTCACCATTTCTTAGAAGTCACTTGCGAGAATTTTCAACATTAATTGAGACGGTTGAAATATAATTGAAAAAAAAAGTATCAATAATATTCAAAATAAACTGGTGAGATTTATTTAGTGAATCACACATCCTAAATAAAGAGCATAAATTGGAATCTGCAATTGGAAACTTTCTGCAACCCGGGTGTTTCCTGGTGACTTGTATTTAAATTCCATTCCATTTGTTTTCAATTCATTCTGTTTAATTGGAAGCCTTTACTGCCCTCCTATCACGTTTTCATAAAAATATAAAGAGAAAAGTGTCATGATTTTAAATGGAGAAGGATCATGATTTTAACAATTCTTTCTCTCTTGTTTACTCTTAATTTGCTAAATTTTATTATTGATATTTGCAATATATACATGTATGTGTATAAACATCAGAAAAATCTTTTTAAATTTGGTGATAATAGTTTTTATTAAGTGAAAATTAATAAATTAAATTAACTTATAAATTCAATAGTTAAGTACTATATGTTTATCCGTATTTACGCAGGTCTACATCAGGACCTTACTGTAAAGACCTTATCATTTCGTAGCTCAATACTTGTTATTATTGTTTAAACGTTTATATTGCAAATTGTAAACCTTAAGTTGTCTTTTAGAGATTAACGTGTAACGTTCTGATTGTTATTATTATTGTCTTGTGTTTAATGATGCATTATAAGTTGTTCTTTGTGATTGTTTTTATTGTACCTATTAATATTTCAACCTCAAAGAAAAAGGAAACGTGGTATTCCCTATGAAGAGGTAGTAGAAAAAGCAAGATATAGGATATAGAAACTATAAAAATAAAATGTTTGTTGATGATCTGGATTCTCTACCTAGTTTGACCTATTAGGCTCGACAAAATAATATTAAAATTAGTGGACTCAAAGGTTTTAAACTGTGATAATAGGTAATAAAACTTTATTTTGATTCTTTAATGTAGTATTTTGTGATCAAATAAAATATATATAATTTTCATATTGTATTGGTTAGTTAAAAATCGGAATACTGCAACAAGATATTAGGATTTGACTTACAAATGTATACTGTATACTGTAAAGAATCACATCGTTAATCATAATTAAAATTGCTACAAATATATTTTCCCCATAGACATTAATAATACAGTAACCACTTTAAACAAGTGGAGACCTACCTTGTCCTGGAAGACAGCATAGTCAGACATATTAGAGTAATATAATTGAAAAGCAACCACCTTTAATTTCATTAATTTGCACTCATGAGCAGAGGGAGTGAGTAAAGTTAGGCTCAACAAAACTTGGCAGGAAATAGGGAAATAATTAAAGCAAACACGGTAAAAAATGAAGAGGGAAAATCAACGAAAAAATCACCAGTCAAAAGTCCAACGTTCAGTTCAGTTTAGTAAACGTGAAGCAATGAAAATATTGATTGATCAATGAAAATGTATTTATTCCAACTAAAAAAATCATTAAATTGCTAGATCATAAACAAATAATTCAAGTTGGCTAATTTTAATTTTTTTTTGTATTGAGTTTAATTTAAGTGTTGTGCAGTTAGTTTTATTCTAATGTTATTTTTTAGCTAAGACTCCCATTGGAGTCCTATACTGCCTGTCTAACCATGATTGGAGGTCATTTTTTTTTATTTTATGGGACCACCACTCAATGAAAAAAGTCACAACACCGCCCTAGGCCAGATTCGAACCGGCACTGCAATAGACATCAAATTGATAAGACTGTGTCTAACCACTGAGCTAAGGGCGGCCCCATTGTAAATTTGAAACTCTGTTAAAATTATAATGTTAAGTTAATTCTTTGTCTTTATTTGGTTATTCAAATCAATCCATACAGTCCAGTAAGTCATCTTTTAAATTCCTTTACAGTCCACTTATTCTGATTCATTAACTAGCTCTTAATTTAAGTTTTAAGTTAATTTAAGCTCTTAAGTTTCTTATTTATAGGTAATATTTAGCTAACACTATATAAAGCACACATATATAAAGCATGTAACCACCACTTAAGCACACGCCAGGAATGATGTGACACATATGTAAATATACACGCGTAATCATGGGGTACATGATTTAGATTACATTACATGATGGGGTACATGATTGAAGACATTGCAATAGACAATAGTAAGCAATGTTTTTACTAAGCAATGTTTTAATTCTGACAGTTATTCATAAATCGCATGATGCATTTGTTTTTTTATAGTAATTAATTGAAGAAAGTATACAATTAAGTTGCGATACTTCACCTAAATAGCCGTGCCTTGTCTAAAGACACCAAAATCTATTTTTATAAAACAATTATTCAACCAATTCTTCTGTATGGCTCGGAAATGTGGACTATCTCCAAGGCTGGTGAGCACAACTTAATAGTCTTGGAGAAGAAGATTCTCCGTAAAATATTTGAAGTTGTCAAGGTTGACCAGATATGGAGATGTCGAATAAACCAGGAGCTCAAAGTTTTATTTAAGGAAGCAGACGTCCAGTTTGTGAGGTTTAGTAGATTGAGGTGGGCAGGGCATGTTGTTCAGCTGTGAGTGATCTGCCAAGGAAAATAGTGACCGAGGTACTGCATGGAGCAAGACGCAGAGGAATACCACACCTTCGATGGAGTGATGGTGTGAGTGGTGATGCCAGGACCATTATGGGGGTGAGGAACTGGATGGCGGACGCACAAGATCGTAATGATTGGTGGAGGCCAGGACTCCAGGAGTTGTGAAGCCGAATTAATAATAATAATAACTTCACTTAAATAAAGTTGTATTGCTAATGTATTATTGTATTATTAACTGATGCTTAATACCCATAAAAACAAAAATAAATAAATATAAATACATTTATAAAATAAGACCTACAGGTTCAGTGATGTGGTTATTTGAATGTTGTGGAGCGTAGTCTGAGATGGTTTTTTATCGCACGTAGTTATCGCTAGGAGCCAGTCTTGTCGAGGAAGTTGAGAGCCTACAGGCGGAGATCGTTTCAACTTTAGCGACCATTCCTTACCGCTATTCCACTATCACACAGCGATAATTCATAATAATGACCACACTCTCATCCTGCGATAGTAGGATCAGAAACATTACTGTTGCTCTTCTAGAATGTCATAAACGAATAAACATAGTTATAGCATAGCAAGATATCGTATATCAAAGTTCGTTGTACGTGAAATATATATAATTTATGCGATGTTTTAAGGACTCGGCAAAATCGCAATCCAATGTATGCGAGACATAGAAAATCTTTTTTGGTAGCAATGTTTTGGAAACTTTAAACTCTAATTCATGAAATTAGATTCAAATTGCAACGAATAAATAAGTTACTAACACATTTTACTCCAAAAAATAATCATTATTATTTTATAAACAATAAGAAAAGGAATCATGGATATCCATAACATTGGTTAAAAAGTTCAACATTTATTTTACCATATTGAACTTTTTTTAGTTTGATTTTTTTTTTTTTTAGTTAATCATCATGTCAACTGGAACGCTCTCATATAGGTGTTTAATCTAGATTAATTAATTTGTGGATCTCAGCCAAAATATTATATTACTCTTGAGGCACTGTTCCTTATTGCATCTAGGCCAAGATGGCTATCAAAGCCTACTGATTCATATAACTACTACTAGAGGGTAACATCTTGAATTTCTAATTATGAGAGATAGTTGACCGTGGATGATAAATGAGGAGAAGATGGTTGGGGGTGCGGTCAATGAAACACAAATAAGTATGACTAACTTATTTTAATGTGCCGACGTTTCGGCTAGAGTTTCTAGCCTTCTTCAGGGCTAAAAACAAAACAAGATAACAACCATACGATAATAACTACAGTAAGTATAGAAATATAAAAAAAGAAAAAAGAAAATATAAACAAAATAATTTTACACAAACAATGAATAGTTTTACAAGATAGAATTAATAAAATTAAGTGATGAGAGAAGCGGGAAATAAAATGTAGACATAGGTAATTGAAAAAGTGGGTACAATAACTTAATTAAGCAAATGAAATAAAATTAAAGTTATATAATGTAAATAAGTATGAACATATTAGTTATTATTAATTTGAAATTTAAATATGGAAAGAAAATGAAAATTGAGAGGAAGAAAAATATATGTAACAATAATAGATAATAAAGAAGCAAATTATAAGTATAGTGTACAAAACTTATAACGCGGGCAGGAAAAAAGGATAAAAGAGGAGTAAATAAGAGGAAAGAGTAAAATAAGATAAAAGTAAAATAAGAGGAAAGAGTAAAATAAAGAAAGGGGAAAGAAAACAAAAAACATGAAAACCAACCTGCTCGCTGAAAAGTTGAGCACCTAATGCTTGGTAGTAGCGTAAAATGGTCAAACTTAGAACTAAAAAAAGCCGTTACAGCAATGACTCAGTGTTATTTATAAAGAAACCGTTACGGGTGGGTGAAAATAAAAATAGACAAATTTTTAGAAGAAGAAAGCGTGTGAGAGGGTGATGACATCACCCTCTCACACGCTTTCTTCTTCTTTGGACTTATTAACTATATTGAAGAGAATCAGACAGTTAAAAAAAATAACACGATGAGCATTCGGCCGCCACTTTATTTGCTAAATATATTTTTTTCTAGAATCTTTAGCTTTCCAGTTGTATATAGTAAGTCTATAGTGCCTATGTGTGTTTTTAAGTAAGAAAAACATTTTTTTTTGTTATCTCCTTAAGATAATTATCAAATCTTTTCATAATTTATTTTTTCACAACTAAGAAAAATGAGAAATATTTAATTATATTAAATAAACAAAATTATACGTACTTTAGAAGAATCCCTGTTAAACTATTTCAATAAGGGAAAAATCTAACTGATATTAAAAAACATTAAATTATACATTGATATAACGAGTTTAATCAAAGCTATTTTTGAAAAAATAAAATTTAAAAAAATTGTGAATTCTATAAAGTGGCACTTCCGATCGGTGGATATTATCGAAAACGTTGCTATAATATCCCAGGCATATTATTGCGAAAAATGTATCATTTCAGTTCCGTATAAATTTTCATTTTGAGCTATGCTTTACACACATACAATCAGACGATTTTGCGAGGATTTGTTATTTCGTCTCAGGGGATCTCTCAAAACGTGGATTTCCATCGAAATATAGAATTTAATATTTTTCAAATCATAATATTTCCCCTTACTATGTATTCCATAAGTAGGTATGTGAAAGTAAAAACACTGTATTCACATACTAGTTTTTAACCTTAAATTTTATCGGGTTATACTTATATACACTTACAACTGATTTGGCATTCCGTTACCTAATATGGACTGTAAGCTGACAAAGGCCAAGATCAGCTGATTAAGTTCCATATGGGCGGAACAGTTGACTCTAATAATAAATTCAGTATTGAAGTTGCCATCATCAAGAAACACTTTTCTTCTTTCCTTTTCTTTTTTTCTTTGGTATATTTTTAAGAATAGTTACATAGTTAGCAATAGTTAATTAGTTACATAGAGTTGATGAAGCTGACTAGTTATGTGGAAATACAACAACATATCAAATTTTATTCAATAAAAATAATGATAATTAATAAATAAATAGCAGGATAGATTTTTTTTTCTCGATTTGGTTTGATATCAGTTTAGTTCTTGTGTCAATTTTTTTTGGCATTTCCAAACTAGGGATAATTATTTGTCCTTAATATATTAGTCATGCATTTTTATTTATTTTTAGCTTTAAAATCTCTTATACATTTGTATTACTTATAAATATTACAATTTACTGAATATGAGTTTATGATGCATGGATACACAAAATACTGACTTCAAAACTTCTTCGTTTCAAATTTTTAGGATCCTTTACTTTAAGCATAAAAGAACTAAAATAGGTAATACATAAGAGATAAATATTGTACATAAAGAAGGGAAAACTTTTATTTGCTTTTTATAAAATTAATATGTTCATATTTCTTCAAAAATAGAACATAAAAAAATTTCCACTTTTAAACTACAAGATATGAGCTTATAAAATGAGGCTTAATATTCCTGTCGTCTTCGGCACGAAGAACTTTTTCAAATAACCTTCTTAAGATTAAAATAACTGATGTTTCCGGCTTCTAAGAAGATAACAGAAAAATTTGCAATGAATGTTTAAATAAAAATTTCCCTTGCACATAAATAAAATTAGGCGTGAGCGGGGCTTATCAAAGCTCGAATTTATCTCAAGACCTATTTTATCTTAAGACTTTTTTTTTCCAGGGCTTGGATTCGAGGCACGTAGAGTTTGATTAAAATCGAAAGGCACTCTTTGTTACTGCTGCCTTCAGTTAATTCCTCCGGTTCTGGAACTGGAAGTAGGTCTTTCGGAGAACTTTGAGGATTTGTTTTAGAAGTTCCTTTTGAACGGGTTGGCTGATCTACGGCAATCGAATGCTTTGTCTAAAGTTAGGACCTTAACATAACGCTTCACAATCTAGATTTTCTCTGAACATGGTAGGTAAATAATTTTTTATTATATAGTATCCAATAATAAAAAAAATGTTTACACGCATTTTACATAAGAATAAGTGGCATGGTTTCCAAATTGTTAGAAACAATGGTTTTATAAAGCTTTTGTTGGTGTAAATACAGTTAGTGAAACCAACATGAGTATATATGGGATGTTGTTTTCATCTTACAATAAACTGTCTCTCAAGATGAAGCTCAAGTAGCGATGACAGGATTGAGCAACATGTCAAAAGAGTATGTGAGGACAGGGTGTTACTTTACTTCAATGTAACGTTTAGAACGAAAATAAAAGTTAATTTGATGAAGGTTGATTAGATTTATTTTAAGTTTGGGTAGCAAACATTTTTTATTTTATCTTTGTTTTTCCCTACCTACGCCTCTGAGTTGTGTATAGTAAATATGTATGATTTTGTTGAGAAAACATTAAATTTTTATTTTTCGTTTGTAGAAATGATTGTTTAAGGAAATATGTGCAATATAATTTTTTTAAAACATTATGTTTTTTTTTCAATTAATGACCAAAATATTGACAAAAAAAATATTACAAAGATTTCTGATTTTTAAAAAAAATTAAATATGAGAAAACCATAAGATAAAAATAAGAATCAAGAAACTGGCAGTAATTTTGTTCAACATGAAACATACTTTCGAATGGTCCTCATCACATACTGGTGGGATATCACAGTAGTTGTAAAATTTACTGGAGGAATGTCAAAGCTTATAGGATTTCCGCAAAGATTGACCGCTGGTATCTGCTACTGGTGTATATTTCCCTTAGGAATATTTAATTTGTTTTTAAGTATTCTCTTTAAAATTTTCTGGTATGGTGTCAAACATCATATCGTAAATCAAGTCATAAATTGATCGAGTGGTTTGCTATTCTAAATCTAACATCACTCAGGAGGAGTAGAATTATTAGAGAACTACACAAGCTGAAATTTGTACATATAAACATATATGTTATTTATTAATAGTGCTATTTTCATCACCATTTTGGAGTCATTTAATGCTGTAACAATTTTAACTGCAACTATAAGACAGTAAAAAAGAGAAAAAGGAGAGAGTCACGTCCTGAGCTCAGAGATTTGCAATTGTAATGTCCTCATTCTTTTGAGGGGAACCCTAGTCCTAAACAACTCCGCTAACTTGCCTTCTTTTTGACATTAAAATTCCTTTTCATTGCTGATGGATACTTTCGAGTTGGTAAATCCACTGGAATACACAATCGTAAATGTTCTTTAGTGTGGAAAATTAAGGGATTATAAGTTCTTGCAATTCACAATTGTGTTTAACTCATTTCCAAAATTTTAATTAGTCATTATTGCCTTAATTTCCTAATTTTGTCTTATAATTTAAATGTATAATAATAATATGTTATTGATTACATTTTATGGTAAAGTTTTGAGTGATGGAAAAATTCAAAAAGTTTATCCACAATCGGTTTGTTATCCTGCAAAATCTAATTGAGGTCTGCTGGTAATTAATATAACGATTTGAGAGAGATGTACGCTCGGCACTCATTTAAAATGATTTTAACGGTAAGTCGCGTTACGCAAATCTGGCATACATTGGGTCAAAGCGTTAGACCTATTCGAAGGCGAGTCAAAATCATCTCTTGTCTGCGCAAATTTCTAGTAGATGATGTATAAGAAATTATTAATATAGATCAATTACTCAATTTTACCATCATAGAAAACATAGAAATAAATGTAATTTTCTAGCCCTTTATGTACATCAGATAAATGCTTCAGGGAAGTTGTTCTCTTGTATAATTATATAACGATGACTAAATTACTACCCTTTGTTGGGGTAATAAATGGTTATAAAATCAATTTAACGAAAATCAATATTCCCTCAGGGCTGCAGTGTTTTCCGTTATTGAATTTCATCCGCTTTGTGCATACAGGCTGGCTATAGTACGTACGTAGGCAGTTTATTCATGAGGTAATATATCTTTCATATCTTTACATGTAATTTCTCGAAACGATTCCTTTTAAAATCCATGCTTTGATAAGTTTCGAAGGTATACATTTCCTATTTTCTTTATAATCTGTTAAGAAGCTCTATAGATGTGAATTGCTAAAATTACTGAGAACTACAATTATTCCAAACTATATAGAGAAACTAGTTCCAAATGTACGTGACAATAAACTTGTGCAATTACAAACTGTAGTAATTCTAGTCCAAAGCCACCGGGTCGTTTGTCTACAGGACTATTGTCGGCTGTGCATTACGTGTCAAGGGAACTTCATATCATACCGTGTATACCTCTAGCATATAAATTAAGTCTAGATGATATGTTATGTATTTGAAATCAAAGCATATTATGCGACTAGATAAACATAAAATTTAAAAAAAAACAATTTATTTATTTGTATAATAATACAAATAAAAATTAATGCTGGAAATTTAAAAAAAATACAGATTACTATATTGTGACTTTTACAAAGAATGGTATGTCTTGTAAGGACTTTTCTTTCTAGGTCAATGGTTTTGTATATAGAGGTAATATGATCAAGATCATGCCTAATCAACATGCTTGTCTAATCTGGGAGGATAATTAAAATAGGATGAGTAGGTCCGAATAGAGTCTCCTATGCTAAGACTCACAGCTAATATAACAGAATAAATTAAAATCTGTCGAATCTAGATTCGAACCCAGTGATAAGGCACTATGCAACTAACTCCAAGGACCGGGGTTCGAGGCCCGGCTGTGGCAGATTATTATTTTCTGTTTCATAGTTGCACTGAGTCAGCCCTGTGTGTTCGAGAGTCTACCGGAGACTACCCAGCCTTATAAAGTGGGTATCCTTAATTAAGTATAAATCTGGCGGTCGAGCGTGATTCTGACCAAATTATCGCGTTGCGCAACCGTTGTTCTAGTAACTGTACTTCCTTACTAAGTACTGCACCTCTGAACCTTCTTGGATTGTAGCTACTGATTTAATTTAATTTATTATTATTATTATTAATTATTTACTCTTTACATTAGCTACAATGGTATACATGGTGAGATCGATTACTTACAGTTTTAATTCTCATTACCCTTTGAGTGTTTTTCAACAAAATTATATATAAAAAAAAACATTACTATTCAAGATAATTCAATTATTTTTAATGGTATTAATTAAAAAATAACCTGAACTCAGTTTAAATAACCATAAAAAATTACATTTCGATATGTGACCACTAATTGACAATTATCCTAGACATATAAAAAATCTAGAAGACAAGTATATAGCTCTTTTTAATTTTTAAATTATAAAATGCTAAAAAAATATAAAAGGAGATACGGGTAAAGTAATTTATACAAACACTGTACCCATATAATACATATAATAGTACTGTAACCCTTCACGGCTCATGCTTATAAGCATATCGTACGGAGAACGTCACCCTAGAGGGAGATACAGAGGATATTAACAGTTACATATGGACCACAATAGCCTTCACACAACGAGAGATGGGGTGAAACTTGTCCTGCAAAATATTTATTATACAAGTTCAACGGATATCTCGACAGCGGATGGATAACGCGAAGAGAAAGAGGACAATAATTCTCAAGAAAAGACGACACAGATAGCCATTACCTACCTGGAGGAGCCCTAAACAAGGATAAAGCAGGGAATACAAGGGCTGTGAATATAAGACAAGGTAGACACACCAAGGCGGGATATTCAGGCTTTACTGCGGCCTCTTTCCTCCTCTGTATCATCTCAAGCCTAGTTCTGTCTAGTATACCGAATGTATTACTATTTCTGTGACAGCTGGTAACAGATAATACTTCTGTATATTTTCAGTATAAACAATGGTTAAAATTGCAAATTTAGTTAGTTAAAAAAAAATTATTTAATACAGCTTACAATAATTATTAAAAAAAAAATCTATAACCACTTTTCCATCCACGTTCACCACATATTACTACTATTATTTATATTACTTACTACACTTAGCTTATATAACTTTATATCTACTTCTTTAATTTTGTTATTCTACTTATATTAATTGATCACTATTTCATTATATTTTTTATATTAATTCAATTTTGTACACGTACTTGTTTAGTTGATTGTCATATCTGTATTTTTGAAAAAAATTTCCATCATTATTTTAGTACTAATAGTTAGTTTCTCAGTACATTGTTATATATATTTTAATTATTCTTATAATATTAAACTATGCATTTTATTCAAAATAATACTTATGCACCTACATTATCTATTTTCTTCTAATATTTCTTGTTGTTTTTTTTTTTTTTTGTAACTCCAGTTAATTATTATGGTTGTTATCTTGTTTTTGTTCTTAACCCTGATAAAGGCCTTAAATTCTGGCCGAAACGTTGGGACTAATGAATACGTTTTTACTCATTTGGGTTCTTAATTGAATGCACCCCCAATTATCTTCATATACATATAGAGAGAGTCCACGGTTAACTATCAACTCGTCGTTATAATAAAAAAGCTATTACGGGAATTGCACAATTTTCACTTACCACAATACTTTGTGATGAATTTTTACATTTCATATAAACAAAATTAATAGTACTTATAAATTTTGATGGAATAGTTTTTATTTCTCTGTTGCTTTGAAAACTGGTTTGTAAAGGTTTCTCGAACTCAAAAAAAGAAATGAACATTTTCTCTACCAATAATTTAAATAAAGATCACAAAGCCTTGTATTATAGAATGGGATCGGAATAGATTGAACGCACTCGGCTATTTCCGATTTCCCAATCGGTCTTAACCTGTAGTGTGAAAATAGTTTTTTCTCTCAGCCAGTTATTAAATTCTCTCACAGTTTAAATTTATCCATTATTTAAAACTACTGAAAATCAAAAATGGTCTTTATTTATAATATACGAATAATCAAAATAACTACTAATAACTCTTTTAAGGAATTTTTTTTATAATAGAAATTTGCAGATTACCCCTTACTATATAATCCATATATAGATAGGTGATATTGAAAAACTAAAATTAGAAATTTCTTACCATCACAAGACTTCTATTCACTGCATAAAATGTGTATAGGTAATTTGTAGGTAAAATACGTTATTGTTCAATGTATTATTGTCGATAATAATTTTTAAACAAAAAAAAAAAGACTGAGAAAATGAGAAAGCTTTGAAATAAAGAAATTATTTCTATCACCTGCTCATATCATGACTACAGGTCCCTTTGCCGAAAGGCTGCTAGACCCACGGCCAGATCCCGAAATCGTTTTAACGTTTTAAAACATTTTTAAATAAGTGAAAGTTTGTTTTCAACGGTCAGAAAGCTTTTAAAATATACAAATAGTTATAAAAATAAGTTAGCCAGTGTAGAAAAATCAATAAAATTGAGTTAAAGAAATTCAAATAATCATGACTAAGTCTTATTGAAAATTAAAGTTTGAAATATTTTTTTTTTTGCTTTTTCATCTAAAACCGTAAAACATTTTTGTTGTTTTTGGCTATTAGGGGACATAAACAGTATAGAGAGTTCTTCAGAGCAGTCAATAGGAATAGAACACCTTTTGAAACAAAATCCACTTTCTGCCTGAATGAGGACGGTAAGCTGCTTACAAACATGATGGATATACAAGCAGAGTAGAAGAGAGATTTCTCTCAGCTTCTCAACAAAGATCTCCTATAGGACGATGAGGAGAGTCTCTATGAAGATAACCCTAGTGATCAATGTATGGAACCACCAGATGAAGATAAGGTTTTGGATTGACAGCATTCAGAGTGAGCAGTTGTACAAGGCAATGAGAGAATTCAACATCCCTGAGAAGTTAATTAGAATGGTAAAACTAACCATGAAAGAGGTGAGATGGATGGTGCAGCTTGGGGGAGCAAGATCTGATGAATTTGTTTCAGGAAGAGGGCTAAGGCAAGGGGATGGATTTGCCTGCCTCCTCTTTGATTTAGCTCTCAAAAAGGCCTTTAGAGAATCTGGAATTCAAGTGTGCGGAACAATATTCAGCAGAACAATACAGCTTCTTACTTACGCTGATGACATTGACATTCCCTGACGCTCTTTCCAAGCTTTCTGAAAAATTGGCTGAAGCAGCAAGAAAAAGGTGAAGAAAGTAGGATCGGAGAATATACTTCCGGAAAAGTCCCCGAGTTTGTGTATCTTGGATCGCTCATAACCCAAAACAATGTTGTGGACTCCGAAATTTAACGAAGAGTCCTATGTGCTAACCGCTGTTATTATAATCTCATATTAGTAGCCGTGCCTTGACTATGAGCACCAAGAATTATACAGATTTATCTGTATAAACAAAATATTTGGCCAATTCTTCAGTATGGCTCGGAAACGTGGACTATCTCCAAGGCTGGTGAGCACACCTTAATGGTCTTGAAGAGGAAGATTCTCCGGAAAATATTGGGAGCTGTCAAGGTTGACCAGATATGAAGACGTCGAATTAATCAGGAGCTCAATGATTTATTTAAGGAACCAGACGTTGTCCAGCTTGTGAGGGTCATTAGATTGAGGTGGGCCGGGTTTGTTGCTCGAATGGCTGAGAATGGTTTGCCAAAGAAAATAGTGACAGAGGTACTTTATGGAACAAGACGCAGAGGAAGACCTCGCATTTGATAGAGTGGTGGTGTGAGTGGTGATACCAGGACCATAATGGGAGTGAGGAACCGGATGGCAGCTGCACAAGATCGCAATAGTTGGTGGAGGATGGTGCAGTAGGTTGAGACTAGAGATCGAGTTGCAGTGCTAAACTAATAATAATAAATTGGCAATTAGCACCATCAGGGTCAGATGAAAAAAGTGCTGTAAAAAAAAGTGAATTCTTCATGCAATTTAATTTAATATAAGAATATGTAAAAAAGTAAAAGGATACAAAATTAACAATATTCTTAAAAGGAAAGCCGCCAGCGAAAATAAAATAAGAACTCCAAAACTTGAGTGATAATATACATAGATATAGCTTGTAGAACTGTCCTCCAGATAAATTAGAAAATTAACAACGACATACAAGTTATTTCTTAATTGCGAGGTAGAATTTATAACAACCGAAAAGACAATGAGCTAGCTATATTTTTGGTGTCTTCCATTTTCTCTCTCTCTTTCCGACACAATCCAATTTCCCTTCAGCCACAATTAAAAACGTTTCTTCAATTCCGCCTCCGGTAGTAATTTTTTTTAGTAATTATTTTTAAGAGGAATTTCATCTAGGACACCAGGTGGTTTTTTGTTTTCTTTATATAGACAATTAGGTCATCCTTTATTTGATACCAAAATGACAGCGAAGGGTTATTTTGCTGGGTTCATTTGGGATAACACAATTGTTTGCTTTAATTTGTCATCTCTTGATAATTTTTTTGTTATTTGCCACTAAAATTACTAATCGAAGTTAAATATTATTTAAACATCACCAGCTTTAATGACTTTTTTTTGTGGTACTTCCTTAAAAATTGATTTGATATTTTATTACTTTTTAAAATTAAAAATGACCAATCTAATTTTTTCATCAAGTATATGAAAAATAAGATAAATTAATAACAATTGAAAACCAGAAATATTACAAAAAAAAATAAAGAACGTCTTTGCTTTTTAAGGGTTGAAGAGGATCGTGTGTCACCACTTTAGTCTGGAATTTTATTCCTTGAATTGATTAATTACAGTACTTTAGAAATTTACGGAAATAATTTACTTTAAGGACACAGTAAATTATGAACAAGAAATGGGTCTTACTTTTTCATAATTTTTTTATTGTTTCTGATTCAATTGAGGATCCGGGGAAGAGGAGAGTGATGAATCACTATCCCATACAGCAAAATATTATTGTATTGTTAAGCCAGACTGATATTGTTCCACTGGTTTGTTTATTTTCTAACAAAACAATTTTTGTTTCTTATAAAATAAGTTATTTTATGAATGGAATAATTATACTATTTTATTGAGCCAACGTTTTGCCCCACGTTGCAGGGCTTCGTCAGGGCTGTTTTGACGGCAGTCAAAAGTTATTTTATATTTTGAAACTCATCCTCCTTAAATTATAAACTTAATTTTTTAAATTTTATTTTCATTGCTGCAGAATCAAAACATAAAACCTTTCAGTTCAAATTCCACTTGGCCTCAGACAATTTTCTAGCAACATTTCTTGACAGTCATCATTAACGATGGATTTGATTCCATATGATACAGAATATTTCCGGAATTTATTAGTTTATTTTCAATTGATCAATCAATATTTATTTCGTGTGTGAATATTTATTTATTTATATGTAGAAAGATGGTCAGGGTTCCGGTCAAAGGAGAAACATAAATAGGAAAATAAATAGTTGTATTTTCCTATTTTTGTTTCTCCTTTGACCGCAACCCTGACCATCTTCCAATATATCAATTTTTACGGTCAACTATATATACATATATACAATATTTATTTATTTAATGTGGGGGTCGAACCCACAGCCTTTTGAACCAAGTACTGTAAGACCTACGCCTCAACCCATTCAGCTATCAGGTCCTCTATCCGCCTTTTTTATTATACAGGTTATATTTAAGGAACTGTAAATTATATAAAGGAATTAATTGTACGATTATATGAATTGAAGAATAAATAAAAAATGAATTATGGTTTGTTTGGGCTTCAAACAGTATAAAAGGGTTTTGTAGAATTCAGAGAAAGCCAATGCATGAATGCGTGGAATTTATTTATTTAACATTTTAACGGACATGAGTCCCGGGTTGAAAATGAGTTGTTCATTTATGAAGCTAAGCTGTAACGAATAAATTCTTCACTTAAATTAAAATATTACTGATTAAGATTAAAATATAATTGAACTTCTTAGGAATATAAGAAACTAAATTATTCAGGTTTTTTCAAAATTTAGTTTTGAAATATTATTTTTAAAAAATATTTCTGAGGATTACTATAAACTCGACGTAAAAGATAGGTATTTTTCTACAGATCTGCCATTTCTGCTATTTTAGAGAAATTCCTAACCCGTTAGATGAGGAACCATTAGAGAATTCGTCTAATTGGGATACCCATATCTTCAAATATTAGTGAATGAACAGAAACAACAACGCTACTATAAAAAAGATTGTTATGCAATGCTACCAAAACTTCAGTAGTTACTAGGAGAGATATTACTGTATTGCGGGTTTTGCATAGTTAAAAAATTGATAAGCTTATAAAAAATTAATTAGTTGATATATTTACGTCAAACTATGGAAATCGTTATTTTAAAAACTGATCTATCGTTCTAAAACTGTTTTATTTAAATAAATAACATATGAAAACCACCATTCAGTCAATTTTATCTTGTAGTGTAAATATCACTTTTTCATTTTGTTAGAATCTATGTATAATAACTGATCTTACTATTTCTTATCCTGGATCAATCGTAGTCTGCACAACACAATATTTTAGATTGATACTACTTCATTTGAAATAAAATCATTATTTACGTACATTATTTCTTCGGTGTGCTGTAGCTAAAAATGTGCTGTAGGCTTAAATCAGTCCTAAACATTGATTTTTTTTTCTCTGTCAAGATTTTACGTTTTGTCATTTTTCCACAATATATTTGGTAACTAAGATGTCACCACACCAGAGCTTAGTACTATGCAGTATAAGCGCTACAGTTTGGGCGTATACAGGTACATATATAGAGGGTGGTGGAATCGAAAAAGCCGAAAAGAAGGGGATTTATAGAAAGATGGCTGTTTACCCGCACCAGCCCGAGTCCTTCCTAAGCCGCTCATCCGACTCTTCCTACTCTGCATCCGTAGGGATAAAAAAATATGTAAAAAACTTCATCCGAAATTCCATATCTTTCCTCTTTTACTGATCCCATTATTTCAGCTCAAAAGTTTAATGTTCTTTCGAGTGAATTCAAAGTGCTAACGATGGAAGTGAAATAGTAATGGGATTTTAACATTTAGGACAAAACGTCAATAATGGGAATGTTTTTGTGATTGGTAACTTATTGATACTTATATTATTATAAAATAAAGATAATACAACCTGGATACATAAATATATATCTTATATACGGGAAACAAAATAAAATTAAAGAAAAAAACATTAACAGACTAGTGGAAGATTATTGATTGACCGTGTGTATAGATGAATGGAATATGGTCCGGGTGCGGTAAAAAAAACTCAAATAGTAGAATTATACTATTTTATTGAGCCCAGACGAAAAAACAGCCCTGACGAAGCCCTGCAACGTGGGGCGAAACGTTGGCTCAATAAAATAGAATAATTCTACTATTTGAGTTTTTTTTTACCGCACCCGGACCATATTCCATTCATTAATAGATTAATTGATAAAAAGAAAAAAAAATCAAAATATAAAAAAAAATTAAATATATGTAAATGAAAGTTCAAAGTTCTTAAGAGAGAAATAAAAATGAATGTCTAATTAATACGGACGTCCTTCCTGCACTGTTGATGTGAGGCTCCTAATATCATTCCGAAAGAAAATGATACGATAAAGGTAATGGAGGTTGTTCTTGCACTTTATAAGACAACTGATATTATTTCAGTAGAAACTGTTGCGAAAAAGATAACCGGACGTCCTTATATTACTGTAGACGAGAGACAACTAACAAGTAATATCATTTCTGTAGATAATGTTATAAGAAGAAAAAAAATACGAGATTGGTAACGGATGTACTTCCTCGACTGTAGATGAGAAACACCTGACTCCTGTGATAGAGACATAAACTAAGACGGGCGGGCGTAAGCAATCAAAGTCCATTCGAACTACCAAGGCTGATTATTTATCTGACTTCTGAATCCGAGAAATAAAAATAGCGGCCTTAACACAAAGTATTTATAATAAAAATTAAATTACGAAATGGGTGGCATTAACAGACTTCTTTAAAGTACAAAAAATTTAGAACTTGCCGAAAACATTATCATTATTTAATTGTATAGTTTTATTGTATTTATCAATTCTAACATTTTAAATCAAAGATTATCTAAAACTAATATCATAGTGCCATACTTCAGGATTAATAAATTTAAAAAAAATTTAAGAAACAAAGGTGTTCCGTTTCTTTGACCCGAGTGTAGTAAAAAAAATCTTTCATTTCTAGGGTTAGCTTGTAATTGAGTATAGATTTTATTTGCTTTGCAAAGCCGTAAAGATGATATGATACTTGGGCTAATTAAACTTTATTGAACAATAAGAAGACAGTTGAGATGCCCAAGTGCTGTTGAGGTGGCATCAGGTGATGACGGTCCTCAGCTCGCTGAGCGGAAATTGCCAGGAGTAAAGCCGCGAGATAGGACGGCTTGCCAAGTCAGCGAGGAATAACAGAGACTTAAAGTCGAAGCAAACTTGTTCGATTAACCAGAAGCAATCTCCCCGATGACTCCCTATCTTCGGTCCTCAAAGAACTTGCTCCTTACAGATAATCAACCTCTTCCAAGTCGTTAGCTGATGGGGGCTTCAGAGATCGGAAAACGGAGAAGAGATCTATTAAATCGGTTTAAGTTGGGTGATATGGTTCCTAATCTACGAGTAACGTATTAGATAATTATTTTCTCATCATGATTTGATAGTTATGTATATTAAATTCACATATACTAAAAATATAAAAAGCTCTACATTGAAAATAAAACCACCCAGCATTAGGAATTTTTGGTTATTATTTCCTAAGTGTTTTTATTATTTTAATATTTCGTAATGTTTTGTAACGAACTTTTTTAACAGTTCATAATTTTGTGAGGTTCTATTTTCGAATAAAAGTCACACCTAAGCGTACCAATGAGCGTACCCAGAGGGGACAGTTAGGGTACTCCCTCTATGACTGAAAAAAAATTAATTTAATAAACAAATTTTTTTTCAAGCAAATACTAATTGGAATAACTAATAAATCATTGCGACAATCATACATAATGTTGTTAAAATTTTGGTTATTTTCCTTTTCCGAGCTGAAATGTTACAACTTGATTGACTATGGCTTACTCCTCCCTTCCCCTAGTTTCGATCCTTGGTACGTCCTTGCAGCTACTATGTACAATGCTTTGAACCATTTTAAACCGTTGAAAATCATAAATAATAAAGATCAATTATAAAAATATATGAATAAAAATAATGATAATTACGTTACAAACAACACTATATAATAGTTTTGCCAACAGGCACTACATAAACAACTTAAAGATGCATTTCATTAAGTTTGTTTAGACGGTGAAAAATTTCTCACGTGGTATTAGTAGTAAGTGTCAATGTGGGAATGTTCATGCCATCATTTAAGCCTAACCCTATTCACAGACAGTGGGAGTAATGTCTGTCTTAACATCTGATAAGGTCAAAAACTTCAAAAAGAAGCTATTTAAATAAAGAATTATCTTTAAAAATAAAAATGAAATTTCTTCTCCCAACCACCCATTACAGTTTATAATGTGCAATAGTTTACTTTGAGAACGTATAGTAGTAGCTGTACGTATGATAGAGAGTAGTGCTGTATACGCAGGAAAAAAGTGGACTATTTAAGTAGCAACTTACACAATCCATGAAAATTTCCAATATGAAACGTATCAAATCCTGAGCTCAGCTCTTATGTTGTCTCACACACACAATTTTGTGTTAATGAGTTCTAGGTTAGCTGTCTATATTTTATGCATGAATATATAATTTTCCCGTTTTCGGTGATGAGGAAATAAAAAAAAAATAATAAAGATCATTGAATTATTGTGTACTAGTACAAAACATATATCTGAAAGCAATAAGGATTTAAACTGATAGGCAATGACAAATTATACAAACATTCCGTAAATTTAATTATATAATACAGATATATAAGGATAATCAAATAAATCATCACAATACCTTTGTTTGATCTTGCGCTGAAAGACTGAAAAGGAACTGCTACGCACCTGTAACATTAAGAAAACTTATTAAGCTTATATATATTTAGCTTATTAAACTTAGTATTCAGTACAGACTTTACTTAAGATTGAGCATTAGAATTAAATATATTTAAAGTGATTGTGAAAACGCTTAAATTACACGTAGATGTTATATTATGTTGCAAAGTGGTATGATAATTAAATTTACACGAAGAAGAAAGATATGTGCTAACAATTATAATATTTACCTCTCTCACAGAACCTTAATATCTCTCTCAGAGAACGAGATAGAATTAAAAATGACGATTTGTAAAATTATTAGGTAAACAAATTTAGAGGATGGAGTTTGCCAACATTTATACTGGACTATGCAACAACCCGCCTTTAACTTTGCTCAAACTTAGGACCATGTCGGAAGAGGGATTTTGAAATATATGTGTATCAAATAAAATACTTTTCTGCATCCGTATAAGCAAAATAAATTACAATCCTTAATGGAGATCCTAACACCAAAAACAATTTTCCAGTTGCAATACTAGTCACGTAAGATCTTCGAAAGAATTAATGTTTTTGTGCAGCTGTTATAGACACACAGGATGGGTGGTCAGCAACCACGCTTAACTAACAGTTTTAATTAAGTCTGCCTTGGACCTGGTGCCTTAGTTATGGTTCTAGTACTTTACCCAATGCCTCATCCTACTCCTCAATTTTTCTCTATTGAGCTATAAATCGTGTTATTTATATTTCTTTTATTTTTAGTCTTCTACTATAACTTGAGTCAGCTCATTTTCTTCGTTTGGGATACTCTTATGATCAAGCAATTCGGAATACCCATAGAAAAAATAAGCGAAAAAATCCTTCACCAATTAATGAGAGTGGAAATTTTCTTATCCGTTTTAATAAAAATCATTTTTACTCTCTGTTTTATTTGTTAATTTTAGCTTTCATTTCAGAAAGGGGTAAAACAATTAATAATAACACCGACTTCAATGATCCAAATTTCGCTCACCTAAAAATAGTTTTCACATTATTACTATACCACCTCCTCACATAATACCATTATTTTTACATATCTCAATCATTTAATTGTCACACTTTATTCAAATTGTGTTTGCTTAGCCTTATATTAAATTAATATCATATCAGTTTCACTTAAATTTTATAAAATGGCTATTCAGTTAAAAACCACACAATCCTAATACAAAACCATCCTTCAAAATTTGTTTTTCTTTTTTTATTAACCACATAAATTATACTAACGTCTTATGTATATAATAAATATACAATAATTATGCTTTAAATAATGTTAAATTATAAGCAACAAATGAATAAACAGAAAGAATATTATTTAAATTTTAAAAAAATTAAGCACTGTAATTAAGAGACATCAGTGTCCTAACCGGTTGAAGGTAGGTTTTATTGTTGGTATTATTGATGTGGTTAATAAAAATAGAAAAAAAAAATTATGGATAGTTTTGTATGGTTTGTAAGGGAATAGTCATTTTATAAAATTTAAGTCAAACTGTTATGGAATTAATTTAATATTTGTTTCTATCTTTGAAGATATATGACAAGGGAATTTTATATGCAAAAAAAAGAAAATTTAGATAAATTGTGTCAATTCAATGATTGAGGTATGTTCAAAAATATTGGCATTATGTGAGAAGGTAATGTAGTGATAATGAGAAAACAATTTTGAGGTTATCCCCTAGAAAATTGGCCTAACGGCCGAAACGAAGTTTTTTTTTAATCAAAAGTTAAGAGAAATTTGGATCATGTTGGTGTTATTATTATTATAAACCACTCTTAAACAATGAACTATATATATATATATATAAAATGACGACTGACAAGTGTGGCGAAGATGGACAAGTGCACAATTTCAAACATACATTACATTATGAATGTAAACTATATGACCGACAAAGAGTTAGCTAATACAAGATGTAATACTGAAACATGGAAATTGGCCTGAACCAGAACACATACTTTTTACTAAGTTTAAGACAGACTTGCTAAAATTCATAAAATAAATTGACTTTGACCAGCTGACTAATTATAGAAAGGCAATCTAAAACGTCTTATTTGTGCTTGGTATATATTTTTTTTATCTTTACTTTTTTTTTATTATTAATTAATTATGTGTTTTGTTTTTCGTTTATGCTTTACTTTTCTTTTAAATGTTATAACCAATGTAACAAAATATATATACTCAAATATTTTTTATATTATAAACATATAATATATGTAGTATGCCTTGCATGGCATGGAACATGTATAAAAGAAATAAACTATCTCTTTATGGGGTTACCATTAAGAGAAAAAAAAATATATATATATATATATTAAATAAGTAGGTTAAAATAATTTTATTTAATCACCGTAACAGAAATTTTCAAAGCATCTGGAAATTTCCACGATCTTATACTAATATCTATGCACAACCTTAAAAGATAATTGATTGATTTAACAAGACTACAGGAACAGTTTGAGATTTTAGGACATGAAAAGATATGGAGAAATTCATATATACTACAATGACTGTTACGGTAAATTTTATTCTATTTTTCTCCCATCATAGTAACCTTATGGGTCGTGCATTTATAACACATAGTTTAGATAGCCAGCTATATTACCTGTATGGCAATATAAATAATTATAAAACGAGAATATACATTGAAAACACAAAATCAAGAAGTACCTAAAATTAAATAAAAACAATAAAAGAGATATAAAACAAAGAGTAAAATATTATACAACTAAAATTAAGACAGTTAAAGACATGTATAAACAAGATAAGCTAAAGATAATGAATTCTATAACCACTAAGAATAATGATGGTGGGTCCGAAAATTCAGTAATATGTTAATTTTTCGTTTTTTTTTTTATATGTTCTTCCGATTTTTTGTGCTCTTCAAATAATTTTAAACTTTTGAAGTACATTGTTATATTTGACAGAGGTGGATATCCTTAGCAGTTCCTTTCCGAATTTTACAAGTAGAATTCCTCAATACAAGCAAGTATTGTTAGTTAATATTTCTGGGGAGTTTATTTTTACCACATTTATTATTTAATTTATGTTTTTGATTATTTAGTTAACTTCAGCTTTACGGTGTTGTCCTTTACTCTTACATTGGCTCTACCTTCCTTGTATTTTTTTCTATTTTAGTCCTGATAAAGACTTAAATTACGGATTGAAATATCGGAAAAAAATAAGCAATTTTATTAATTAACTATTCTTTTCTCTTTGACCGCAGCCTGACCAGACTAAAGTCCAATTATTTATTTTTCGCTTTCGAACAATATACAAAGAACAATAAACAAATAGAAAACCAAAGAACGGGGAAGGTTGTCTCCTGATTTAAAGAGGAGATATTTAAAATTGCCCCATGTTTGTGAAGGCAGTTAAGGAGCAAGACACGGGCAGGTACAGGCAGGTCGCGTGATCCATCCGGGACAGTCTAATTTACCTCCTCCCCACAACGTATTAATATTATATTCGATTTTCTTTTATATACGGCTCCGTAGAACGAAGCAACCTGAAGACTATTGTCAGGGACGTATTAGAGCTCTAATTTTTACTTTCAGTTACCTATATATGGATGAGAAAGTATTGCGGGCGTGGAACATTTCGAATACGAGTTTTCGACAGAAAAATTTCCGTGCCCTTATAGTATTGAGGATTCCTGAGTCCAACAAACATATTCCACAAAATAAACAGTGTGTCGGTTTGAGAAAACAACCTATCTCAAAACAAAAAGTCATACGACACTTAGATTACATATTTAAGGTGGGTACATGCATGGGATGTGACTGCAACGTTTTCGCTAAAATCGACCGCAAGTGTCACTTTATGGAATAGATTTTTCACATTTTTTCGATTTCTTCGATAACGGCTCGGAATCAATGAGCGATTAAGGCTAAATGTACCCTTCCTGGGACGCACCAGAATTTACTTTTCTATTTACTCTTGAA
>NW_027111988.1:2420-3082 GCF_000696795.3 Halyomorpha halys | reverse complement strand
CAAGTCTAACAAAATGATCTGGGGGTCAACATAGCTAAATTACTTTATAAACTAGATAAATCGAAAAATTCGATATTTCTAAGTTAAATCTGTGATTATGAGGCGGTAAAACTAAAAAAAAAATATGATAGGTAGAACATTTTAAACCCTTGTAAGTCAAATTCGGTTGGTCGAGTGACTCTGCATCTCAATTGATCAAGATGACGCCTACATTTGTTTATATTGATAGGGGGCCATCCGCAGCTCAGGTGGTTGTGGCGCAGGTCTTAGCAGCCTGAGAACTGCCCTGGCCAGGGGGGTGGGGTGGAATTGTTTCATTCAATGAAAAACTTGACACTCTACCATGGTTAGAATAGGTTGGTCACCTCTGATTTTATATTACTGTTATGAACGCTGGAATTCAATTGTTCGACTTTTTAAAAGCTACCTCAATTTTAAGTTTTAGAAAGAATATCAAACGACTAACTTGGAATCCTCCAACAAGACTGAAAAGATGGAAACTGCAAGACGATTCCGATCATTACAGCACTAGGCAAACGGTCTAAACTTATAATCCATGACAAAAGACCGATCTACATGACTATGATAAGGCCTATTTGGACATTGGACGGAGTTGAACTTTGGGGCTCCACTAAATTCCTCCCGTATCCTATCCTTACAAT
>NW_027111988.1:0-505 GCF_000696795.3 Halyomorpha halys | reverse complement strand
TTCTTTTTTTTTTATAACTGTTAGGCAATTATAACATTATAGTGTCTTTCGCATGAGACTATTTCCTACCAGTGTCAATTGTTAGAAGTGTATCAAACTGTTTATAATAACCATGTGAGACCAACCCGGCCTATCAGATAATAAATTAATAAATAAAAAATATACATGTAGAAAATCAATTTATTTATTTTCCTTATTCTACGACTTATATATCAATTTTTTTAAATATTTTTTTTTCTAAAGACTTTTTTACGTTACATCAACTATCTATACTGCTACTCTTGTTTCCAGATATTTGATATCAACCTGGGAAAATATTCCTCCTTCAAATTATCAATTCCTCGGTTATGCTATGATATATCATAATTTCGAAAAAGAAAGTTAACCATTAAAAAAAATAGAAGTTAATGCTTCATTCTAGAGAGATAGGAAGATTTCTTTAAGTCATTCCCCTTAAAATGATTATTTTTTACCAATTGGAAGGTGACATTTTCCCTTTTACACC
>NW_027111987.1:10923-11707 GCF_000696795.3 Halyomorpha halys | reverse complement strand
GGTTCGGGAGCCCTCTGGGGTCTACCTAGCCTCATGAAGTAGGTATTCTTAATTGGGTAAAAATCTAGAGCATTTTTTGGTGAAATGACCTTCTTGCACAACCGTTGGTCTAGTAACAATGCCTTTCCTGTCACTGTACTGAGCCTTCATGGGTTGTAGCAGTGAAGATTTTTTTTAATATTACTTTTATTATATATAATATTTTATTATTTTTCTACATTGTATATTTTTTTAAATTTTTAGTCGAGCTTATTTCATACTCATCACGAATTCATTATCCCATTATTATTAGTTTATTAACTGTAATCTATTATTATCCTCTTCATAAATTATTTCATTCTTTTTTTTTATTTGTTTTAATTTTAGTATTATGTATTTTTTTAAATTGAATTAATAGTTTTATCGCTATAAATTAATTCATATTGTACTGTTCTAGCTTATAAATTGTAGCAGTTTCCACAGCGCCCTTATGATCAAAAATGTAAATAACTCATGTTTAGGTTTATCATTTTTGTGGGTTATTTTGGCACCATCCGATAGATATTGCCATCTGGTTGAACCATATTGGATTGAAGTTTCTGAATAAACAAATAAAATAAATTTATCAGAAATCTGGTATGCGAGTCACAAAATTTCACTTACTACCTATTTTGGAATAAAATTAATCTTTTTTTTTAAATGACTATTTCTTTATTATTCAGTATGGCGATACTTCCCCTTACTATATATCTTTAGTAAAATCTGACTATTGTCATAGCAACGATAAAAAAATATTTTCTCCTTA
>NW_027111987.1:2455-10873 GCF_000696795.3 Halyomorpha halys | reverse complement strand
ATAATCAAATGCTTTCATATTTCATAGCCATACATTGTTTATGGTGTGAGATTATAATTTTTTTCAAATTAACAAAATTAAACTGACCTTAAAGTTTTAATCGATATAATTTATTTTTTCTGTTGCTATGAAAATTCAAATTTAAGGATTTCTCGAGGTGTAAAAAGCGATTATCTACTGTTTCCGCACCTGGAACACAGTTTTGAAAAAAATTAAAACAATAAAGCTGCGTTTTATGGATAATATAATAGGATTGGAAGAGAATGCTCTCAGTTATTTTTATATCCAAGTAAGTCTTAACTGGTCGGGTAAAAATCATTTTCTCCTTTACTTAATAATAAAATGATTTCATAATTAATTTTTATCTATTGTTTATTATTGCTAGGAATGCTTATTTAAAACAAAAAAAGTATGTTAGTATAAAGTTTTTTGAAAATTCATCATTTGAGCCATATTAGACTATCTCAATAAGAATTAGAATTACCTGATATGAAACACTTATTTTTATATTGATAAAATCAAATTTGTTAGGGCTATTTTAGAGAAAATCTCGAACAAGTATAAAATTGATTAATTAAAGTTGCACTTCCAGAAGTCGATTTTAAAATATGAATTTAACTATTCAATGCTACGCACTCTTATAACAATTAACATCAACCTTATTTTTACTGTTTTGGAAAAACTCCCCTAAGACTCTAGTATGAATATTTCCTCTGGTGACTGTTAAAAAAAAACCGAAATAAACTCTTCCGCAATATTATATTACACCAGTGACGGATATAGAGGTGTTTGATTTCAGAAGATGCTGGTAATATCTAGTGTCCATACGGGTTGCACTTTCTTCAATGAAAGGCTGAAAATTCACACTGAATTTGATACAGCCATATATTTTTTTAAACTTGTGTAAGGTTATGGACAAATAAATAACAATTGATACTTTAATGATTAATTCATAACAACTATATTTAATTTATCTATAGTTTTGCTACAGATCATTATTGTACTACTCCGATATCACAGTACTATGGAATTTGCTCTTATTCAAGTAATTATTTTTTATATTCAATGGAGTCAGTACATTAAAAATCATTAAGTCTTATACGATCTTAGACTGTTGATATAGTAGATCTTTCTATATAATTTGGATTAGTTTGCATTGAGAAATATATAGTTTTATTAATTAAATGCATTTATTATAGAATCAAACAATAATTTATTTTTGTTATAAATACATTAATGTTGAGTGACGTTCTTTTTTTTTAAATGTTGTTTCGTGTTAATTAATTCCACAACAAGAACTTCTAATTAAAAAAGACAGACACTGTGAAATGTTACTCTAATAGACCTTAACGTTCTGCAGAGAAGTTTTGTTGTTAATACTTCTTACTATTATTTACAATTATATTCTATATAAACTGATCATTATTAGGTGTACATATGATTATCTTGTTGTAACCTCGGTAGTTATTGGGTTAAGGATGTCGACCCCTGATGACTTTTGACCTTAAAAGTCAAAAATGCGCACAACAGAGGTAAATATAGAAATATATTAGGCAAATAGACGCACCTCACAGCAAAGAAAGGCTGGTTATTTGTACCTCATTACGAGAGTTCTTGGTGCTGAAGGGTTTGCGCATTTTAGGGTTAACCTTGGATTCCACCCTTAGCGCTTCTCTTTATGTGTCTAGCCTTCGTTGGAGTGGACCCACACTAATGGTTTGTGTGTTTTGTCGACTAGTCTTCTTTAGTGTCGATTTACGCTATAATTTAGAACCAAAAAAGTATTATAATTATAATACTTTTGTCTTTCAATTGTTATATAGTATATATCTAATTTCCCATATGTAAGTTCATTCTGAATATATTTATGAATGATATTACTCAAACCAGATATTTTTTTTTTAAAAGCAAATAAAACATTTAAACCATATTTTAATAGTTAGTTATATCAAAGCCATAGCAAATAATAAACCACAATTCAAAGAAAGAATAATAAACTAATGCATTTTAATTTAAATTCATTTTGATATTTGACACGAAATTATTTTTTTTTAGTTTTTGTGATTCAGTTACGAAAAAGTTAAATTGCAAGATTCCTTAATTAATTTAATTAATTCCTCCTAACGAGATTCCAGAAAGACAAACGGTGGATGTGGACTTACGTCCGTTATTGCTTTATTTTCATTGTAAAAAGGAACAAAATAGAGAATAGCGTAATGAAAGTAAATATCAATATCGGTGAAGTAAGTGTTAGATTACTATAATTCATAGAACTGATATTAGGTAACGTATAAATTCATCTTTCGTTCTAGATCAGAAAGTTCAACGACTCAGGCATATAATGTGTCTATAAATGCATATTTCTGCTATGCTAAATAAAAAATAAAGTGTAAGGTCCATGTAATAATGAAAGGAATGGTGAAGTCAAAGAATAACTTAAATAGTAGCAAGTTTATTATGAGCCAACGTTTTGCTCCACGTTTCAGGGCTTCATCAGGGCTAAAAAAGATACAATCACTTAAATCGGGTAAAAATAAATGAACTATGTCAATTAATAATTTATTTACAATGAAGGTTAAAATGAAATTAGAATAAGAATTGTATAAAAGTTTGATAATAATAGTATAAAACCTTTTGTTGGTCTTATTTAATTTTAAGCTTCACTTTACAATTTTTTAAAATTCTTAATTGATATTGTTCATTAACCTTTACCCCTTTTAAGCGTTTGTCTCTTTTTTTAGCTCTGATGAACCTCTGCAACATGTGGCGAAACGTTGGTTGTTTCTTTGACCACACCCGGAGCATTTTCTTTACATTACATGAATGAACCTCTAAAATTAATTGACTAAATTTGTAAAGATGTATTTAGAACCAATTAAAATATATTTAAAATATACATTCTTTGAGTAGAGTTAATTATAAATTCCAAAGGTTGGGGTAGTTAATTAATTAATCAAAACCGAAAGATCGCAAAGATTTGTCTGTTGACAGTTCCAAAACAATAATAACTGACGGCACAAACGGAGGATGCAAGAAAGACCCTATGCTTTCCTAAACGCCATTAGATTTGTGTTCAAAAACAACATTCAGCGGGTCGGCCAGCTTTTATCAGCCAATCAAAATAACAAATCCATCAGGTTGCGCATGCACAAGTTTGCAATAGTTTGGTAAATGTGTAGTAGGCCCTTTAAGGTTCCTCTACACGTTTGCCAACCTACAGCGAAATCGTACAAGTGCAATCGAGTGGATGAGTTATTTGAATTGACTGGAACAAGTGGGCCTGGATTTGTGTTCGACCCGTTGGGTATCGGCTTGTGCTGTATCCACTTTTTGCGTTCTGTTAGTAATGTTTTGTAACCAGCAAAAGAGAAATATTTGCGATCTTCAATTTTTAATGAATTGAAGAATTTCTTCAACTTTCGGATTTAATAATTTTATAATTAATTGTATTTTTTAAAACCCTATCGAGTTGATATAAATACATTGTTTAAAATCTTGTAAATCAACTTTAGTGGTTTAGTTTTTATTTAACATAGCTCTAATATAAATTTATAAAAAGGTCATATGTCCAAATAATTAAATAACAACGTTGCTGATAAAAATTCAAAAACAAATGTTGAATTTATAGGTTATGTAGTACCTTTTGTCTGATTTTTTAGCATCTATCACCTGCTTAGTTAATATTTACGTTTTCTTTCACTTCGCCTATCTTTATTGTGTTCATTTTTATAGTGTAAATTGAATGTAATAGCCAACAAAAGTTAAAAGAACTCACAAGCGTGTGGATATCTGCGTTTGTTGCTTCCTTGGTTTACCAAGCATTCATGCAAGTCTTGGATTTGCGGCAAGGGGCAGAGGTTGCAAATCCGGCATTTGAAGAGATAAGTAATAACTGAACATTCCGTGTGCATTTCTTTATTTATTTTTATTTTTTACAATAATTCTGGAGTAACATCCATATATTTTTATAATAGCTGTTATAAAACAATCTTCTTACTAAATCCAAATAGTAAAACTATAAAAGTAAAGGTGGTGAAGGTAGCGGATACCAGATACAGAAGAAGTAGATTGAACTCTCACGACGGGGATGTAATGAAGAGCTGACCCTATCTGTTACCGCAACAAAAAACCAGGCTCGTCCTTTCTTATCCTAGGTGCGACTTACCTATCTACTGCCTTCACTATTATTCTATAGCACCTAGATAATATGCTGTCCTATAGATGTTACATAGTTGTAGTTCATATTTTAACTAGTCTTAAACGATTTTAAGGGACAGGGTCCAAACGACGATAAACATACCTAAACGGTAATTACAAAGTTTCATACATCTATTTGTTATTACTTCCGCAAACGGTTCAGACCATGCCCATATACCTGCTTCAAATGAATACTATTAGTTACTTATTAATTCAAACAAGGAATATGTCATATACCCCCAATAAATAATTTTTGTTTTCAAATTTTTTTCAAAATTTAGTTGCTATGTCTAGGTCTTAAGAGCAGTGGTTCCTAACCGGAGTTCCGCGAGCTTCAGTGTTTTCGCGAAATATTTAACGAAATGCGTAATTCCACGTCAACTCAGAGCAATTTTGAACTTTACTGTCAGATTTTCTTCATTTTAACAGGTTTTGTCTAGGTTTAGTAAACTTTCTCGTCTTTGCTGAAAATACAGCATTTAGCATCTATTTGTATCAAATTATCAGAGGTTCCTCGATTTACCTACTTCTACGAAAAGGGTTCCGCCATTTGCTTCCAATTACCCAAAGGGTTCTGTTACGGCGGGTAGCGGTTCAAAAGGAAAGGTTCCTTGGAACCTTTACTAGCCCAACCGTGAAAAGAAAAGACATGGTCGAATTTTGTTATTTTTTATTTTTAAATAAGTAAACATAATAAACGGAACACAAAATATATAAGAATATACAAACTAGAAAAAAAATAAATCTTAGAACTATTACAAAATTAAATGAATTAGACAAAAGAGAGAAAAAAAGTCTTATTTCACCGGTGATTGGTGAGGCACCGGATGTGGATGTTCTCGTTGAAGTAGATCGACAAAAGGGATGTACGTCCGCCCGCCTTGTCCTCTTGGAGGATGAGTTGAAGCTAAGATGATTCAGCTGTCGAAGATGGCCAGAATGCTGGTAACTACGAGAGCGTAGTGAGTAGATAAAGGAGACGATACGTGTGTGCGGTGAGACGTTAAGAAGTAGTATGTTTATTTGCAGTATAAAAAACAACAGAGAGCGGATTTGTTTTGTTTTTTATATCATATGTCGCATAGTCGATTACCGATCATATGTTGGCCGCAACAATATCCTTTATTTTTTTTATAGGATAATCTTCGTGGTAAACCTCATAGTTTTTGAGATATTCACAAAACTGGAAAAATATGATTGTTCCATCGTATTTCTCCTTACCAAATCCTGACGCAGTAATCTCTGCGATTTTTGATTATAAATTATGTATTGATTATTATTATATATTTCAAAACAAAAAGTTCATAATGTACTTTTTTCTTTTAAAGCGAGCGCGAATCGCAATTATGAGAGGAAATATAATCGTCCTAATAGTGTTCAGAAATGTCTCGAACGTTTGTAAGAAGTTCTGAGAATTGGTCAATTATGTTTTTGTTTTTTTGGTGCTGGTACTATAATTAATTACTCCAAAAAAGCGATGCGGAAAAATTGAATCATTGTAATGATCACCCTAAAAAGATGAAGAAAGAAATTTATGGAATTCCAAAATATTCAATAGAGACCACTTTCTGATCTCCATTTGACTAGATGCCATTGGGATAAGTGTGGATGTCTCTAAAGGATGTCCAAGACGAAATAAAATATCCTTCAGCAATTAAAGAAATTTAATAATATATATAATTGACCATATAGTTTCATATTATGTAGAAGATGGTCAGGGTTACGGTCAAAAGGGAAACAAAAATAGTTAACAAATTTATATTATGATGTTTCGCCCCACTTTTTAGAGCTTCATCAGGGCTGTTTCAGTCGATCGCTTTAGAGACTTTAATTTTAAAGAAATTTAAATAGTTTAATTTAGTATCAAAAGTATTCATAATTTACTAAGAATGGAGTCATTACCCATTTGTCGATGTTAAGAGGACTCTCACATTTTTTTTTTATATTACAAATTTAGCCTTTTAGGTATTTGTTTGACTAAAATTAGCCATACAATATTAAACAATAAATATTGATTGCCTAATCCGAATTTTTACCACTCAGGAATTTTTTTTTTTGTCAGTTCATTTTCATTTCGAATATTGTATTTTGAAAGTTCTTTTTAAGTGGCCCTGGAAATATTCAATTAAATGGAGATCGGGTGATTTGAGAAGTGTTTCCAGATCTTAGGGGTAATTACACACCAGCAAAACCCTAGTAATTAACGCACTATCATTAGGGTCACGGTCATGATAGGGTTTATTATTTGATTCAATCCCTATTTTTCTTGCATTTTCTTTTACCTCTTGATAATATCAACATAATTAATACCGAAATTTATCCATAATTCCTCTAATGAATATGTTAGCAAACCTCTTCGAAGAAAAACGATTCCAAATTATCACTAAATCTGCTCTATGTTAAACTTTTCCGCGCATATTGGAAGAAGATAGTTGACCGTATGGAGTATTTTGTGAGGAGGCGGTTAATAAAGGTATCAAAATAGTAAAACAAAACTATTTATTGTAATCTATCTATTAGTATTATGTATATATTCTAAAAAATTTTACCCTTCTAAGGGTTAGCGTAGGAAGTGGGGACAATTTCCTAACTGACTTGCCTTTTCTCAGTCGTTCACTCTGTTACAATCTGACAGGTAATTGAATATAACCACCCCTATGTTTATTGTTTCTTTTTATTAATTTTCTTAATATCTTCCTTTTACATATTACTATACCTCACCTATGCCATATTTGCTTCACCTATCCTTTTCTACTTCTTACCGACATTTATAACTATTTTTAATTAGTATTCTGCTACAATTTATTATTCTAGAACGTTTATCACACCTGGTTATATTGATTAGTGACTTGTTCCCAGTCCACCTACATGTATATACTTCCTTACATTGTTATTATTATTTATTTTTTATATTCTTTATAAACATAATAATTGTTTTGAAATGATTTTTACTTTAATGTTTTGTCAATTCTATAATGTCTGTATCTTGTTTTTTCATTTAGCTCTGACGAAGTCCTGCAAAGTTGGACGAAACTTTGGTTAACAATAAATAGATTTCTTTTTACTATTTTGATATTGATACTTTATTGACCTATTCCTACAATCTGTTCCACACATACTTTTCTATTTAAATGTCCGTCCTCTAAATCATAATTATCCCATCAGAATCGCGTATTTTAAAACATGGCTGATCTATAAAGGTTACATCGTTTCAAAATTGATGAAGCTAATTCTCGCGTACTGACTATTTGTTTGTTTTATGCTTTCTACTTATCGTAATTTTATGTCCCATTTTAAAAATCTTTTCTTTTCAGTTTGATTATCATTTCAGTACCGAGGAAGACATAATCTTGAGGATAAACAGTATTGTAAACAGTTGATATAAATAATCACTAAGAAATTAGGATTTTCAAATACTTATCACTCTATTTTTCTACTGTTATGTTAAAACATTGTAGTGTAGTCTCCTCCTAACTTCAACAAATGCGTAACAACCATTAAAAAAAAAATTGATAAATTGATAAAAAAAAAAAAAAAAAAAAAAAAGCAAAACTAAATGTTTAAGTAAATTCTGAATACTTTTGACACTCAGTATACATATAAATGTTTTTCATGTTAAGGAAGAAAAGCTGAAAAAGATTAATTTGTTTGCATTATCTCTTATGCATCCCAAAAAAGTTGAAGTTTATAATTAAAATTCCAATTCAGCGCCCTCACAAGATATAATTGCAAATAATAATGTCATATTTCAACGTTTTTGCCCTTGAGCTGCTAAAAATACGTTCTTCAGTTTGTTCCTTCAATTTAACAAGCCATTAAAATTGCAATAAAGTTTATATAGTGGACCAGAAATAGATTATAACTTAAGAATGATTCTAAGCTATAAAATTATAAATGTAATGTTCCTAAGATCTTTACCGATTTACGTGCCTTTTTTTTTTTTTAAAGTCCTGAGAAGGTTCTTATCTATTGAAATCCTGGATTTATCAAGTAGAAAAATAGTAACGATCAAAATAAAAAATTATTGGCACATAATTCGAAGTATATACATTTTTTCCATACTTAATGGAATTACCCAATATGATACAAAAGAAAACAACGAACTAAATCGGTTAAGTTTTGACAAAAATATAACCAATTTTTGATATAGTTTTCTCTCTCTTCCCCCCCCCTCTCTCACTCTCTCTCTCTCTCTCTCTCTCTCTCTCTCTCTATATATAT
>NW_027111987.1:0-2242 GCF_000696795.3 Halyomorpha halys | reverse complement strand
TAATAAACTTTTAATATTATTATTTCTACTTTATTTTTAAAAAAACTGAAATTTTGTTAAAGGAATACATATAACCTGAATATTAAGGAAATTAGTCAAATTAAAAAACATGAGAGATACTCTTTCATTCCTTCAATTTAAAGTTTTTATCATATTTGACCCTTTAATTATTCTCAATTTATGTGGAAGAAGAGGGGTAAATTAAATGATAACATTTCACAATTTTATATCTTGTTTAAATAACATCTTGATAAGAAGTTTTATCAGATAAGAGACCACTATATACCTTGATTTCTCTGTTTTTCACACATATATTCAATTTCTTTATAACTGACCTATATATATAAGTATGCGGGAAAAGTAATTTCAAGAACAAGACAACCTCATTTTAGTAAAACATTTGTTGATAAAAAATCATTAGTTTCTCTGATCTATTTATTTGATATTCTTTCGCCCATATAAATTTATATATAACTACTCCAAATACACATTTAAATGTCCATTAGGAATGGATATTTAATATTGAATAATGTATATTAAAAATTAATATTTTAGCTTAGTATAGTACTTAACTTAGATTTACTACCTAAATACATAATTTTAATAAAATTTTCCTAAATGACCACATTCTAACATTCAATTGATAATGAAATATTAGATACAGTAGATTATATCAATCCATCACCAACATTTGCATTATAAAAAATCACAAAAATGCTGCAAATTATTAAACAATGGCCTAACATTTAAACCAATTATTTGTTACATCAATGAATTACAAACAACTACATGTTGTTTCAGAATCATTATATCAAGCCTAAACATTTTTTTTTAAATCTTCAATTGTCTTTAGGTTAAACCAATTAATAACTTAAAACACCATGATTTTTAATTCATATATATTTTCTTCTAAAACCATATGAAAAAAAATATATATGGATTAAGAACAATTGTATTTTCAGTTCTTTTTTTTTTCCTTAAGGTTATCATCGATTTTAAAATTTTACAAAAAGTGTTGGTCCTATGATGAGAAAAATAAAAAAAATAAAAAAATAATTGGATTAAAAATAAAATTTCTATTTTTATAAGGCCATAAGTCTCAGGGCAAGAGCGAAATAGCTTAGTAAGACAAACACTCCCATCTCTAGGACCTGGGTTCATGCCTGGCTGTCAATGATAATTATTCTTTATATTAAATCAGCCATTGATCAACACTGTGACTCTATAAAGTGGTATCTCCTAATTAGAAAAAAACCTGGTGGTTGAGCATGAGCAAATCACTTTCTTGAGCAACTGTTGGTCTAGAAACAGCATCTTAACAAGTATTGTACTCAAGATCCTTCATGGAAATCATCATAAACATAATCTGTTTCTTCTTTTTCTTAAGCGATAGTAAAATGGTTCTAAAATTCTTTTTATTTTTCCTCTACCTTCATAAGTAGTCAAGAATAAATAAATACATGAAGAAAACCTCAATTTAGCCAGTATATTTAACAAAATGGTAGATGGTAACGTAGAGTTTAGAGGATCATCCTATGATGACTATGACTGGTGATGAATTTAAAGAAGAAATTGGTCCAGTAGCCTTAGAAAAACACCAAAGGCTGCAGGACAGTATTTTTTTAATTTGTTTTTTGGATTCTGTGTATCTTGAAAAGGAAAACCTCAAATTTTGAGAAGGGATTACAATTTTTTTTTTCAAGGTTGAAACAAAAGGTTTGAATAGAAAAATAATATCATTATATATATATATATATATATATATATATATATAAATAAACAATGTAACGCCACCGATTTTACTGTTATTTGAAGGAGTAAATAGATCCCCCTCAAAAAAATCTTTGAAATTAGATTATATTAAAAAAATATGCTATATTCAAAGTTTTGCTTATAATTTTAAAAATTTTGTTACGGAGTTAGTAACCAAGACTTTATAGTAAATGTTTAATTTTAACTATGTTTAATATATAAGACATATTCAAATCTAGCAATGTCGAAGTATTGTCAAGTCACCTAGTAGTAAATAAAAAAGTAATTAAAACTGCAACATTATACATTTATAGTTCATTAAAATATGTTCAACCTTTAAAATATGTTCAACAGCGAAATTAGAAATACTGGTAATAGAAATAATTAATTGTAATTAATAAACTTTTAATATTATTATTTCTACTTTATTTTTAAAAAAACTGAAATTTTGTTAAAGGAATACATATAACCTGAATATTAAGGAAATTAG
>NW_027111986.1:3091-3406 GCF_000696795.3 Halyomorpha halys | reverse complement strand
TTAACAGGATTCCAAACATTTCGTCTGTGAATGGTATGTTAGATTGCGGAGCGAAAATTGGCAATGCCAACTTTTCTCGATTCCGCCTTATTTCGTGCTGTTTACTTCAACTCATCTCTTGTAGCCTTTACAGATGGCTTAGACCTACTCTTGCTGCATAGACATTATAACATCAAATTTAAACTTTTTTTTTGTTTGTATTAGCTTGAGTTTTTCTTGAAGTTATAACTCAAAGCTTAACCTTTATCTTATTGTCCTACAAACTTGGTTCTCACACTGTGTTCAAGGTATAGACATATATTTTCTCTTCCTTGG
>NW_027111986.1:838-1203 GCF_000696795.3 Halyomorpha halys | reverse complement strand
ATGACTATGAATTAATTTTATATTTATTAAAAATTTATAAAAGAATGTCCTGCAGCAGTCTGGGCTTCAGTCTTCGGGTTGAGGTTGGGTTTCCCCGGTTGTAGGTTACTGCTCCTTTAACTGTCGGTAACTGGGAGTGGAACTTCATGAACCGTTTTTTGATATAATCCTCTATTGACTCCATTTGTTATTCGCGATGCAATTGGCTGTTTCTTATGAACCAAGGAGCATTAACTGCGATTCTTGCCGGATGCCGCTCCTCTGACTTCTCAGCCGTACATCAGCAGTGGCCTGAGAATTGTTTTAAATATAAGAATAGTTGTTTCTGGTTTTTGTTTGGAATCTCTGTTTAGGATAGGATATAG
>NW_027111986.1:0-743 GCF_000696795.3 Halyomorpha halys | reverse complement strand
AGGATAGGATATAGCATTGCTAACCTTGCATAAGTTTGAGTTAGTTTGATGTTGATATGGTGATTCCAGGTAAGGCGGCGATCTAGGTGAATTCCGAACTTACTGTTTTACTGACAGGATTCCATTTCACATTTTTACCTTTGAGAATTAGATCCGGTGGATCTGGTGGGCGTCGAAGAGTAAAAACTTTTGAGTTGCATTGTTCAATGTTCAAGCTAATCATCCATTTAGTGAAATATTGTTCTAAATTATTAAGGTGACTTTGCTGTTGTTATGCTATTGTTATGCAAGTGTTTCTAGCTATTATTATGTTGTCATGTTGAGAGAACACAGCTGTATCGTCAGCGAACATAGGTGTGTTTGGACTGGACGATGTCGTGAAGGTAAAAGTTGAACAAAATGGGAGAAAAGACTGAACCTTCTGATCCCCTGAAGGATGTCTGATCCCTTAATTGCTTCACAGAGAAGTATATCAAGAAACCATTAAAAAGTTGATAAAGATATTGAAGGTTTTTTCTAATGTCTCAAACACTTCGAATGAAACTTTAAATGATATTATTTCAAATTTATATTTAGATTGAAGTAATCAAAAATTGGGGTGATAACTGCCTTTTTTTCATCCTGGCTCTTGTACTTCCTCTACTAAGAAAAATTACCGTTATTTATATCGAGTTTATAATTTTGGTTCATTCAAATTTTTATTTAAGAACATTAAAGGTACAAAAATGATTTTTTAAAGGAAT
>NW_027111985.1:8442-9378 GCF_000696795.3 Halyomorpha halys | reverse complement strand
CACCCATAAGGCGGAAAGAATGGATACTTCTCTGAATACCAATCGTGAAAAACTCAGGAGTTTATTGTCAGTGACTGAATTAATTAATTTTTCTTTTTTAAATAATTATCTTTACCATCCAAAATCCATCGTAAAATCCTCAATGCTCCTTATTTTGTCACAAATAAAATCATACATAAAGACTTTAATGTTCCCTATAACCCACCATAACACAGTCCTATCAACATACGCAGATGACACGTATTCTTTCTGTAAACAACGACCCAACTAATGCATCACAAACACTATAGACACACATAACATCTATTGAAGAATGGTGTCAAAACTGGAGAATCATAATAAATCCTGAAAAATCCCATGAGATCACCTTTACTCTCCGTCGTAAACCTCTGCCCTCCTGTCCTACTGTATCCTTTCTAAATACTTCACCAACGCCTGTTGAACAGATTCGATACTTAGGATTCCATCTTGACAAGAGACTTACTTGGAGTCCACACATAAGACTGAAACGACAAGAAACTGCTCGTAGATTCCGATTGCTACAACACTTACTTGACAAACGTTCTAAACTTCCCATTCAGTACAAAAAATTAATATATACTACAATAATCAGACCAATTTGGACATATGGAATTGAGTTCTGGGGCTCTACCAAACCATCAAATTCCTCACGCATCCAATCCTTACAATCCAAAATCATTGATCCTCCTTATTACGTTACAAATAAACTCATCCACAAAGACCTTAACATCCTATTCGTTGTAGATTTGGCCCAAAACAGATGTGCCTTTTCATTCCAAACTCCTTACCCATTTTAACCCATTAATTCTTAATCTTTCACCCTTAACAATCCCTGATAATCCTCCGAGGCGTCTGAAAAGAAGATGGCCATGGAATCTTCAAATTTAAATTAATGCTTGAAGTACCACCAATGGG
>NW_027111985.1:6311-6582 GCF_000696795.3 Halyomorpha halys | reverse complement strand
ATTGGTAGCACTCTATTATAATATATTCTACACTGAGTTTTTGTAAAAAAAAAAAACCTCTAATTTTCTTGGAATTAAATCTTCTTCTTGGGGTGTCACTCATAGTTTGCTGTCACTTTATTTTCAATATCTCACGTATCTCAATAGAATGTTTCTTGATTCATCCGGAGCTTTGCATAATTCACAATGTCTGTCTCTTTTTTTGGTTTTCATGAGGTCGAGATAATTCTGTGATTTTTCCAATGCATCACTATTGTTATTACATCTTTTC
>NW_027111985.1:5460-6261 GCF_000696795.3 Halyomorpha halys | reverse complement strand
CGCCTGTAACACTTCAATTTAACCTAGATCAAATTTACTAAATGTATTATAATGTACAGTTGTAAAAGGCAATAAATAAATAAATAAAAATAAAATAATTATCTATAATCTATTTTAATAGCGAATACATTTACTTTCTTAATTCTAAGAACAATAATAACAGGAACTTACAAACACCCTACCTACAAACAACTATTAAATCACTATGTAAACACTGTTACGACACACTTCCAAAACGCACTAACCTTCTACTTCAAGGACGATCAACACGAGACTTACCAGAAACAAGACGACACTTACGAAGGACCTGGAATAGATAGGACCTCTTAAATTGATTTTTTTTAAATTTATTTATTGATATTAACAACTATATAAAAAATACAATAAGTAAATTTGATCATAATGACATAATGATATGATACAGGATGTATGTAGGAAACTACCCAGTAGTAGAACTCTAAAAACAGTTTACAGTATAAGGTCTCGAGGTCTTCTTCTTTTCAGGCGCCTCGGAGGATTGTCTGAATGGAAGAGGAAGCAAGGTAAGAAACTAGTGGGTTTGGGTGGTTAGGGAGTTTGTAATGGAAGGAATGATATCTGGTTCGGTCTAGATCGGTTACATGTTAATTTTATTAGTGACTAAAAAAGGAACATTGAGGATTTCGGATAGCAATGATTGCATACGAGAGGATTTCAATATTGGAGAAGTGAAAATGTGTTTTTTTTTTAGTCGACTCTTAAAAAAAGTCGTGTTAGGCAGTGGGATGATTATTATAAGAAAAATGAACGACCTGATATTTT
>NW_027111985.1:0-395 GCF_000696795.3 Halyomorpha halys | reverse complement strand
CATTACTCGCTGGCTATTACTCCGAAAAAATCGACAAGGTTTCAAAATTTAGACAAAATCAAAAGATAACGCTTTGAACATCTCTCCTCAAACATCATTTGTGGGACAACTATATAGTTTTATTCCGACTTAAAGAATTTTATTGAGATGTCTTTATAATAAAGTTTTTTTTTTTTATTTATTTATTTAATGTAATGTACAACTTTACAAAATAATACAATAGGTAAATACGTAGTATGTTTCATATACACTTGAAAATCTTGGGAAGGAACCACCCATTGGTGGTACTTCAAACATTATTTTAAATTAAAAGGTCCCGTGGCCATCTTCTTTTCAGACGCCTCGGAGGATTATCAGGGATTGTTAAGGATGAAAGATTAAGAATTAATGGGTTA
>NW_027111984.1:5894-6212 GCF_000696795.3 Halyomorpha halys | reverse complement strand
CGAATAAAAAAAAAATTTTGATTACAATTTAATTTTTTGTGTTATTTTTTACAATTTCAAGTTCTATCGGGCTTAAAAAAACACCCTATACATCGACCAGTAATACTCGCTATAAAGGTCTGTGCTGGAGCAGCATTAAATTAAAAATGTTATAATTTTATTAGCTTAGTCAATATGTGAAATAGATTTATTTTAACTATAATGCATTTGTTTACAAAAAGTTATTTTTTTAAAATTTATTTATTGATATTTACAACTGTATAAAAAAATACAACAAGTAAATTTGATCATAATGACATAATGATATGATACAGGATG
>NW_027111984.1:2621-3349 GCF_000696795.3 Halyomorpha halys | reverse complement strand
TTAAAAATATATACAAACAAAAGAATAAACAAAATGAACATAATCAAACTATCTGTATGAAAAATAAAATAACATAATTTTATATATTTTAATATTAATTCTATATTAATTTTCAAATAGTTTGTTGATTTTCTATATATATTTGTTACTTATGTATTTTTCTTATTTATTTGTCTTATCTCCATCACTATTTTGATCCATTATTCTTTTAAAGGGACGTTGAGTTGAAAACAAAATATGAAAGGGGGAAAAAGAGAGAAAGGCTAAAGAATAGAAAAGGTGGCAAAGGAACAAAATTCATGGACGAGAGAACAAAAGAAAAAGGGGAAAAAATAATAAAGTACGAGATTGTAATATACTAAAGTGTTGCAACAGGATGTTTTATTGGTTGAAACTACTAGCTAAAGTTGCCATGGATACGACCCTTGTTCATGAATGAACCATTGATAAATAAATACCGTATCCATGGCAATATTAACAATTAGTTTCAACTATAGCTAATTTTTTCCAAACTCTTTGTAGGCTTGCGGGCTCTTGGTGTAAAGGTTAGACTGGTCATATGCAGCAAGTACTATTTCTACATACATTATAAATAGTATGGATACGGATAATATCAAACTACTTTAAAAAAAAATTTTTTATTTAATAATTTATTTATTGTTATTTACAACTGTAGACAAATATATACAACAAGTAAATTTCCTGTAGGTGACATAGTGACATGATGC
>NW_027111984.1:0-1097 GCF_000696795.3 Halyomorpha halys | reverse complement strand
ATATATAGAAAATCAACAAATAATGTGAAAATTAATATAGAATAAATGTTAAAAATATATAAAAAAGTATTACAAAGTTGGATTTATGGAATTTACTAGTTGGATAGATACAGGGAATATGTCCAGGATAAATAAAACTTCTTGTTATTACGAGAATCGAGCTATAGCCCGTGGTACGGTAGGGTCTTCATTAAAACGGATGCTCCTCAAAGCTACATAAAAATCAGTTGCCCTATAACTCACTTGAGAATAATTGTCCTATAATAACTACTACTCTCCGGTAAATATGCAATTACTCTAAATGTCGGTCCACACAAATATACTTTGGACCCACAGAAGCTTTGTCCAGCTTGTGATGGAACGGCCCTGGAGGATTGTTTCCATTTTTTGACATATTGCCCTGCACATCATGAGAACCGAATCCAATACATGCCGAATCTAAGAGATATTAGCCGAAATCAGTTGTATGATTATTATCTATACCCTTAGGATTGGATCTTAAACTGTTTTTTATATATGTAACCCGAAACCTTTGGCTTGGAGCTGGACACCTATCGTCCCAATAGGAGGTATAGATGTATAAACGATCTTTAACTCATCATTTTTGTAAAATTACTACAATAGATTATTTATTTCATGTATTTCACAGGCTAATCTCCGTACAAATAGGTTGCCCCATAAAAAAAAATTATAATATTCAAAAATAATAAAGAAACAAATAAAATATGCAATGTATGCATGCAGTCGTTCCACTGGATGATTTCATTATCCAATAATTTTCATGCATGTGGTGATGGTTGATTCCTAGGGAGTCGAGTTTTATATTTTCTGTTATCCTAGCCATATCCTGGACATGGATACATTTTTTTTATTTTTTATTTATTGATATTTACAACTGTATAAAAAATACAACCAGTGAATTTGATCATAATGATATAATGATATGATACAGGATGTAGAGAAACTACCCAGTAGTAGAACTCTAAAAACAGTTTACAATATAAGGTCACGAGGAATGGAAGAGGAAGCAAGGTTAGAAACCAGTGGGTTTGGGTGGTTAGGGAGTTTATTATGGAAGGAATAATATGGGGTTCGGG
>NW_027111983.1:875504-904791 GCF_000696795.3 Halyomorpha halys | reverse complement strand
TAAATAGAAAAGTAAATTCTGGTGCGTCCCAGGAAGGGTACATTTAGCCTTAAGGGGGCTTTAAACGTGTATTTTCGTCGAATAGTTTGATTTGTGTTATTTCATATTTGGGCTAGTGAGATTTCTGACATAAATATGTTCGAAGTAATAATGTAAGATAAGATTAAATTTCTTATTTTGTTGTTGGTGGAGTTTTATATTCAATTATGGGTATATTAGCTTGATTGTTTGAACTACTAGCATTTACTGTTCAGTAGTTTCTATTAGCTCGAGCATTATGGTTTATAGGTAAAAAAACTAATGGGTTTGATTATAATGAGCGTAAATTGGTCTGTTAGGAGGGCGCGTGCCAGGTGGTGGCTCGTGACAGCTGCGAACCAGTTGTTAGCCCAGGCGTCCAAGACAAATCTCTGAGCCATCTCTCGCTTTAGTCTTTTCCATCCTCATATATAATTATATTATTATTTCTCATAAGTACTGTAGGGTTACTATTTTACTGGAATATCAATGGTTGATAGTGTTTAATAATAGAAAAAGAATATGGTTCGAGTACGGTCAAAGAAAAACTCAAAGAATGATTACATGAATGAGAAAAGTCAATGAAAAATCAAAAAAGAGATGTGTAATGAAAAGTATAAACTAAATAAGAATAATAAAAGTTAATAGACAATTAATGGAAACGGAAATAATAACAGAAAATAAAAAAATATTCATATCATTGTACATTTCTTTTTAATTTTTCATTTACTTTTCTCATTTGTGTTAACATCATCATTTAAGTATTTACATCTTTTTTAGCCCTGATGAAGCCCTGCAACGTGGAGCGAAACGTTGCCTCAATATGAATTGATCTTCCTTTCCGATTATTATATTAATTTGTTATTATATCCACTTTCGGAAGATAATTATTTAAAAATATAGGAGTTTCTGATAGTGAAGCTCATTTTATTGGACAAGGTAAAGTTTAAATATTGAAATCAACTTAATACGTTTTCGTTATATAAATTAAATTTTCAAATAAAAAACCTTTATATTTGAGAAGTGCATATATTAGCTTTTGATAAAAAATTCATATATTGGAAGAAGATAGTTGACCGTATGAAGTAGGTTGTAGGAAGATTGCCCGGGTGGCGGATAATAAAGGTATCAAAATGGTAAGAGAAAACTATTTATTAACAACAAATAGTTTTCTTTTATTATTTTGTTACCTTTATTGTCCGCTACCTGGACTATCTTCCTACAGTATAGTATTATAATTATTATTATAGAATAATAATTATTCTAATAGAAGGATCTAACTTCAACCCTGTAATTCAGTCGCAAAGAAAAAATGCTAGTTAAAAAACCTTGTTTAATTGAAATTATAGATTTTTTATATTAACTATAAACTTGGCTGAAGTAGGGAAAAAGATTTGAAGTTAGGTCAGTTCAATCAGTATAGAACAGGTTAGATATCAAAATTCCCTTCTTTTATTTTTTTTATCCCAAAGTGTATTATTATTTATTTTGGTGGCGTTTTGGACATTAACAGACTATAATCCATTCTAAGATTTAAATTTTGCTAAGTATAATAAAATCATAAAATAATTACTTCGGAAAAAGCATTTTTTGGTCCATTTTTAGTTAATATTTTATAATTACTTGATTTATTTTAATAATTATCTTAGTGGGGAAAAGTGATTTTTTTTTTGTTATTTGCCATAGTTATAATTTTTTATATCTCTCTTTCGTAAACAGCCGATTTCGGTGTCAAATCTAGGCTATTAGTCCACCAAGCTATTATAAAACTTTCAGCAATTTTTGGAATCAAGTAAAAATAAATTTGAAAGTTTTTCAGTCTACTTGAGAGTTAAATAAAAACGTAAATTTAAACTTTAATTGTGTTTAAAAAAAAATTAACAAAATTTGAAGAGGATTATCAAGACTTCTCTGAGTATCATGAACGTTACCCTGATTTAAATTGAGTGAATTAAGGGACTGACACCAAACAAGTTTATTCTATCTTAGGGGTATTCATGATCTTTAGTTTAACATGTTAAATGGAGAAATATTTCCTTCTTTTACCATGTTAAAACGATATAACCTATAAAATGGTTGAGAGTCTGTTACTAGGTCTATTAAATGGAGAATGACGTCAGGCAACAGACCAGCTGAGCTCGTCACCGTTTTATAGTTGCCGTGTTAGGTTACTTGCTCGTAGTTTGTGTTAGTATTGCTTTGGACGTTTTTAAACAAGACATTCAGTAGCCAAACTTTTATATAACTACCACCTTTCACTCAATTTAGGCATGTTATAATAAATAACTTTAATCAAAACTTATAAGTTTTTATGGGCTTTGATGACTGTTAAGTTTTACACCTTATAGTCCTAATAGACAATAACAACTTAGAAGTAAACAATAACAAGAAGTTTTCGAAGGAAAGGTTACTGAACATGTTGCTCAGAAAATCCGCTAGGAGTTCTCATGCATTTAACATTACATTAAATAGGGCTGCTCGTACCCTATACTTATAAAATTTAACATAGTAAGTCATTTTACATTTAACACAATAATATGAATTTGACTCACGGTTTTTCCAGTCATAAAACTGACACAAATCATGGGAGTGGAGGTTTTTGTTTTTAATACAAAAATCACGAGTTAAAAAATAAAAAGTTCAACATAATAAACTATAATAATAAAGTGCGTCCCCATAATCAATTATTAATAGTTTAAAAAAGAGTTTTTAAGTATTCTTTTCTTTGGCTCCCTTAATAGAAGCTTTGCTGCATCTTTAATCAGAGAGAATTAATCTTAAATTAAACTACGGTAATGGATCAAAATATTATTTATTGTTTCAGTACTATTCTAATACCTCAAATATAGTTTTTCGATATGGATAGAGGGTTAAAATTTAGATATAAAAATTCAGGTTTTTTTAGTCCATTGTTCGTGACAATTTTGGATTTTTTTTATTAGATGTTTTCATTTGTCAGATATCGTAAAGAAAAACCCCAAATTTTGTCTTAGAGCTTAATTTTTATTTTCAATTGTTGATAATCATTAACCTAGAGATATTAATTATTAAGATTATAAGTGTGTATAAACAATATCTTGAAGAATGGATCAATGAACTGCTAGTTCAGACAGTAGTAGACAAGAACCACTACAAAAGCATATCTTCTAAGAAAGATTAAGCTTTGGGGTTTGTTACCACTATACAAAGAAAAGCCAAACAATGGATTTTTTTTTAAACAACTATACATCTATCAAACGTAACTGTACTTTATTAATTTATATTTTAGCTTTAATCTGGGTTTGAAATGATTAAATTAGATTTATAAAATGAATTTTACAGACATTAAGTTAAACCGTTAAATGGTTTAATTAAGTAAGAAGCTATAAAATACTTTTATAGCTTGGAATCTATAAAATAATTATAGATTTTACTTGGAATAATATTATTTATAATGACATATGGGGGAGGCGTGGTAGCATCGTGGTAAGGCGCGACACCACATAGACTAACAGAACTAAGAACAGACTAACACCAAGGAACTGAGTTCGAATCCGGCTGGGCAGAAAATTATTTTCTGTTACACTGTAGCCGTGGGTCAACTCCTGTGGGTTCTGGAGCCCTTCTTGGACATGGACATCCACCCAGCCTCATAAATTGGGTAAAAAATCTGGCGGCCTAGCGTGAGTCTGACCAAATCACCTCCTAGCAGAACCGTTGGTCTAATAACAGTACCTCCTTACTAAGTACTGAACCCCTGACCCTCCATGGGTTTTAGTGATACAGATTTTTTTTTTAATAATATATGAACTCGTTACATCAAGATTGGTAAATAAGTGTAGTTTTACAGGGGAAACATAAACTGACTTGTAGTAAAATTGTCATATGTTTAATAAGAGAGATAGTTTATAGATTTACATTGAATATTTGTATCTTAATAATTATGGTTAGAATATTTTAATGAGTTGAAATGAGAAAAGTTTCTATTGAATTTTTTGTATGATTTTAAAAATTAAAAACTCAGGCATACTGCAAATAAGAGCTTTCTGATCATATATCTAGGCTCTTTTTGGAAAGAGGGGAAAAATATAAAATTTTGGAAACATATTATCCCAAAGCCTTAAATTAAAAAAAAATAAACTGATGCGAATAATGTTTATATTTTTGGAAATAATTAACAATAGTGTAGTAACTTGCAACATTTTGTATTATTTGTATAACTACTTTGTGTTTTGCATTCTTCAATGATTCAGAAGGTAGAATGAATGTATGTTTTTTGTTTTCTCAATTAATATAATTTAACACCTAACAGTTATAATTTACCTACAAATTACTACATACATCCGTTAATCCTGTTAAACTTTTATAAAGGTGCGGTGAAGTCAATCATTAACGCTTAAGAAACTATTAGGAGTCCCTTTGGCTATTGTTTGAGCTGTCGGTTATTTTGGAGGGTTAGTTGCCATGAATTATTCATAGATTAAGAACTTGTATATTAACTGTCTATTCACTGCGTCGACAATGCCCTTTTAGTTAAACTATTCCATTTAAGGGATTTTTTTTGTTTTACATTACGAAACTTGTGTCATTTGAATAATCGAATATCCAACAAGCATACCTCTGGAATTTGAATGCATTTGTTATTTTGTTTTAAGAGTGGTTCGAGACCTTAGGGACAGCTGCTGATCCGCCACGTCGCGAAGAGGGAGATATATAAAGTTTTTATTATTATTATTATTTTTTTAAATAATTTATTTATTGTTATTTACAACTGTATACAACAAGTACATATATATAACAAGTAAATTTGCTGTAGGTGATATTGTGACATGATACAAACATGTGGAGAATCTACCCACTGATAGAACTCCAATAACATTTCTTGAGGAGGCCATCTTCTTTTCAGACGCCTAGGAGGATTATTAGGTAATGAAGGAGAAGCCAGGTTAGAAACAAGTGGATTTGGGTGGTTGAGAAGTTTATTATGGAAGGAACGGTATCTGGTTCTGGCCAAATCGGCAACATATGGAACATTTAGGTCCTGATGGATGACTTGATTTGTGACAAAGTAAGTAGCATTAAGGATTTTAGGAAGGATTTTGGACTGTAAGGATTGGATATTGGAGGAATTTAATGGTTTAGTGGAGCCCCAAAGCTCAACTCCGTATGTCCAGATAGGCCTTATAATAGTCATTTAGATCAGTCTTTTGTAATGGATTGGCAATTTAGACCGTTTGTCTAGTAAATGTTGCAATAGTCGGAATCTACGAGCAGTTTCTTGTCTTTTTAGTCTTGTATGAGGATTCCATGTCAGTCGTTTGTCGAGATGTTTTATTATTTTTAAAAATTTTGTTTAAAACTTGATCACGATTTAATTTCTGTTGTCTGCTGGATCGAGTTAAACTATTTTTTAAATTTAATTTTACGTTATTTATATGTCAATTGCTAGGTTATTGTTTTGCTACCTTTGATATGAAGAGGATGTGCCTAATAATGCGAATGCCACAGGTGAAATTTATAAATTAATAGTTATAAATAATTTTTGTTTACGTGATGTTCCTTCAGATCTTTGGTTTTTTCCTTGATTTGAAAAACTAAACTTGCTGTCACACATTTCTAAAACTTTATCAAGCGTGTAGATGGGTCAGTTGGATTGGCTTGTACAAGTTGGCCTGAATTTGTGGTTGACCCGTCCAGTGTCCGTTTTCAAGATTGTTTGAGGTTGGGCTTGCACTTTTGCTGCATCTACACGTTTCTGCTCAGCATTGTTTTAAAACTACCAAGAGATAAATTTGTTCTCTCCGCCTTTCAATTACTTCAAGAATTTTCCCAATCTTCATAATCAATCTTTAAGTCTAGTTTAATATTATATATATTAAATTTTTATAGATTTTGTTGATTAAATGTTTAAAATCTTATATATTAATTTATTTTATCAGTGTATTTTTTATTTAATCCAGAATAAATATTTTATAAATATACTAGAGCGAAAACTGAATTATATTGGATCCCTTCTATTATTTTGCTATCATCTACCACCTTTGCCGCTTTTTTACGTCTCTTATTGTATCGTATCGCTTGTGTTATTTATTTTGTTTCTTCTTCTTTAGTAGACACAAACATACTTTCGCTAAGTGTGCCTCTGGAACGCATAAACTGTTAGATACCACCGTTGAATACCTTCCTTGTATATTTAGCATTTGTAAGCGTTGAGTATTTGCGACAAGTAGCAAACGTGTGTATTAAAATTTACACCTATATTTTAAGTTGTTTTTTTTCCCCTCTCCACTCCTCCCCCCCCCCCAATAAATACGGTTTACTATTAACCAGTAATAAGTGCTATCCAAGATTTAGAGTGCCACATGTATTCTATCTTTTTTTTTTGTTTTAACCCGTAACATTTACTAAGGATTGCCGATACGATGACTTATAGTAGCGAAAGGTAATCGAAAGGGAACCCTATATGCGACCTTTGAAGGGCCTCAATTTAAAAGTATCTTTAAAGGCAGGAAGGGGAGACCGGAAAAGGTTGCCAGATAAGGAGGGGTGCGGTGGCCAGCTAAACCATAACATTCCCCACAGCCGGCTCTTAGTAGCTGTACATGTCCTTCTACGTCAGTGTGTTCTGCAAGGTTCTGTTCTTAGCTAACTCTTATGTAATATTTTTGATTTGGAAGTCTGGCCATGTTTTGTTACATTCATATCGGGCCAAGTTGAATAGTGCAAATTGAATTCGAGGATTATCTAATATGTTTCACTATTTCAAAGCTCCTTATGTTGATGAATTTGATTATTTTGAGTTGGTTCAGCAACAGAAACGAAATTACTCTTATACTTGCTTTGATTAAATGATTTTCAATGCCGGATAATATTTATCTATTTGTAAGTTACGGTATGAGTCAGCTGACATCGAAATAACATGCACTCTTCTATTTATGGCATATTATGATGGTGAATTTAATTTCTATAAAAATGTATTTGTATTTTTTATATGGCAAGAAGATGCAGTAGGTATACTACTACATGATCACGAAAGGCGTGGATAGAACTGATTAATGTATTTCTTATTTTATAATTTTTCGGAAAAATTATTAGACTAATGTAACATTCAGATATTTGTTAAATTGTGACTTGTTTTGTTTATATAAAATTTTAGTGGGGGGAAACGTCGGAAAATAAATAGTTGTAAACTATTTTTTTTTCTCTTTTGACCGCAACCCTGACCATCTTCTTATATATAAATTTTTACGGTCAACGATATATACATACATAAATATAAAGGTACACTGAAGTAAAAAATTTAGAGTGACATGACAAGAGGTATTGATATAAATTTTGTATTTAAAAAAATACTAAAGTAATAAGTATTTAAAAAGTAATGGAAGTAAAAATATGATATAGTTAGTCCTGTAGTTTAATATAGATAAAGATAGTAATAAAGATAAAAACGATTATAGAGATAGAAGTATGTAATAAAACTAAACTAAAAGTGAGAAAACGGAGGAATTATATATAACAAAATGTGGTGCTTTAATTACAGAGTATAAATAATGGTTTAGCTTAAGTAGACAAGCATATATTCAATTCTAAGTATAATTGTCTTTTATGACATTCTAAATTTATTTTACAGTCTTCAACATATGACTAAATGGAGAGAACTAAAATTATCAACTTGTAAGACATTATGCTATAAACACTGTATTTAATTTTTCTTTTACTATCATCATTAATATATTTTTGTTTAAATTATTTTTCCTTATATAAGTCACTTAGCGATAGCGGTGTGTCTCAGTGCTTAGGCACTTCCCGGGTTTCGATCCGGCTGTGACAAATAATTATTTATTCTGTTACTGTAGCCGTGAGTCAATCCTGTTGGTAGGTAGTCCTCTGGGGTACACCCAGCCTCATCACGCGGGTACTCTTAGTTGAGAAAAGGTCAGCACACGAGCGTGATTCTGACCAAATCACCTTTTTTCACAACCGTTGGACTAGTAACAGTACTTCCTTAGTAAGTACTGAACCTCTGACCCTCCATGGTTTGTAGTGGTACAGATTTGATTTAGTAACATTTAAGTCAGTTATATATTTTATTAATTCTTTAAGTATTAGTTACTTTTTTATTTCTTTCATTCATCAGTTTCATAACAATAATTATTATTTTGATCTCACAAGACCGATCTGGTAATAAAGTATTATAAAAAAAAAAACGTTGGTAATTTTTCTTAACTTTTTATTGCGATATAAAAAATAAATAAATAAATAAGTAGAAAACAAAATAAAAATGTTGACTTCTTCTTTCATATAAATATTGTTCCATACACCACCTGGCTTCAAGGTGTATCGTGTTCTATGAAGAGGAAAAAACTTTTTAATATTCTTGTGACGACCAGGAAGTTCCTGATAAATTTCTCAGAGAGATACTTCATCCAGCTTCTTTTCTGAATGTTACTTTACCGCTCACTGGCAGTTTGGACTGGGTCTACCTGCAGCTCATTGAGACAACAATGGCAGTCATTGAGAAGACGAGTGACCCAGGGGTACACCGCCGATACCCTCCCGTGTTGAGGCAGGGGTGCCGGTGATGTGGTGGGGGTCTCAGGAAAAAAACTTCCCTCGCCAGTCTAGGCCCGGCCCTTGCCCGGTTGTTAGGTGATATTATTGTGGTGCTGTTTCAGTGCTCTTATTCGTCGGCTTTGTGCTGGATTGCCCTTATCTCAGGTACTAGATAATCTTTATATCGTTAATTATATTTATTGTCTGCTATTAGCATAATAAAATTGTGAGATCTGTCTCTTGTCTGTATCTTTTTAACTCCTACAAGTTTTAAAGAGTATTTGTAATTTCAGACAAATAGTTAAAACATATTAATAACTATCAATTAGAATTATTGAGAAAAACTATTTGGATTATATTATAGCCATAGTTTTTTTTTTCGAATACAATTATGTAATAATAAACATTTTATTATTGTTTTATTTTATATATGCACATATTTAACATGTTAAATATGTGTATATATAAAATAAAATTGTTTTCTATTATTATAAGGTTTTATTTTAAACAATTGAGAGTATAATGAAGTGCAAATGGTTCCTCAATTATTTGTATTGCTATTTATTAGTATAAGTTTAATTATTGGTCTTAAATTAAGATTTTTATAACTGTACACAAAATTTATTTAATGCATGGATTCATGATGCTTTTATTTTATTTAAACAAAAAACCTTAAGTGATTTTTGTTTTCGTTAATTCTACAAAGTTATTGAACACAATCGTCATCTGTCAATGATATACAGCATACCGTCTCATTAATTTTATCAATTGATTTTTATCTCGATCCTCATTATAATATGAAATTATAATTTCGTTATTGAAACCGGCATTTTCAAACAACGTTCTATTTGTTTTTAATTCCATAAGATTTATGCTGTCAACATTTTGTTATGATATAATACTCATCATTTTATCAGCAATACATTTCTGAACTTATCAAGTGCTTTTGTTGACATTTCATTAGAACTTTAACAATACTGACGTTTAAAACTGTAAACTTGCGTCTTTTAATGTTTATTTCATTTTACCGATAGTTTAAGATTATTACTGTAATATCCCGCTCAGCAGGGTTTTCTGATTAACCGATGATAAAAAGAAAATTAATGAGTACTGAAAAAATACTGTTAATATAAGTATCACTTATCAAGTTTTGTATTTTATCTTAATTTTTACCGAATAAATAAGTCAAGAATATTATAATCAAATTAATATTTGAATTGATATAGGAATTTTTTTTAATATAAATTATTATAAGTATTATTTTAAATACGAATATTGAAATGAAATTGAATTGAAAATGAAATTGGAAAAAAAATTAGAGTCACTTAATATTCAGTCGTATTAGTCTTATGATTCAATTGGTCCAATATCAATCATTTAATAACCCCATTGTTTCGCTCTTTTTAGTATTTTATTTATTAATTTATTTTGCTTGTGACCATGACGTTTTTGCACAAGGATGGTGGCTTCAAAATCTTTCTTGTAACATCTATAAATAAGAAATTTAATAAATGTATATATTTTTTGTATAGGTTTTTAAAATTTTATTTCGGCCCTTAGACCTATGGAATTTTATGCTGTCTTAATCATTTTGTTCCACTATTGATATAGCTAACATAGAATATATTCTATGTATACTATAGATAGTATACATGTATAGTATTTACATATATAATACTATATATATATAGTATACATATATAATACTATATATAGTATTTTTTTAAATTACTTCTAATAATAATCCAAAATCCTACGTAAAATCCTTGATGCTCCTTATTACGTTACAAATAAACTCATCCAGAAAGACCTTAACATCTCATTCGTTGCAGATTTGGCCCAAAATAGATATGCGTCTTTTCATTCCAAACTCCTTACCCATCCTAACCCATTAATTCTTAATCTTTCATCCTTAACAATCCCTGATAATCCTCCGAGGCGTCTGAAAAGAAGATGGCCACGGCACCTTCTAATTTAAATTAATGCTTGAAGTACCACCAATTAGTGGTTCCTTCCCAAGATTTTCAAATGTAAATGAAACATACAACATATTTACTTATTGTATTTACTTGTACAGTTGTAAATCACATTAAATAAATAAATAAAAAAAAACTTCTAATAATTATCATTGAGATACCAATCGGTTTAATTGAATATGAATATTGCTACCCATAAATCAAAATATTATTTAGTATAGAAGAACTTTGCAAATGAGAAGGTTTATATAAATTAAAATTTTAAGTTCTTGTTTTCGTTTAAAATAACTTTCTTTTTATAGGTTTTTAAAATTCCATGTTCGCTCTTCCTTTTCCTATTGTTTGTCAAGTTTATTGTTTTTCTCCTGAAGCTGCTAATTTGTTTATTCTGTTTGTTTTTTTAAATAACAGAATTTAATTATCAATAGTTTTTTAACCGTGTCGTTGGGAAGCTCCCCTAAAACCAATTCCCGTGGATCCGGTTTCATAACCAACTGATTGTTCCATTGTTTATCAATTCACTTTGTTTATGAGCCCAAACACGATTATTTATTTTTTTTATATAACAATAGTAAAATTATATTTTTAAAACCCAAACTTCTCTTTAATGCTTTCTCTTTACTATTTTTGTTTTTCTCATACAGTTCAGCCCATTATAAAAGAGGTCTTTGAAATTAATGCATCGAAGTTTAAAATTGATTCTATTATAGATTATGCCCAAGTCGAAATCATTAAAAAATTATATTTTTATTTGAATCACTTTAACTATTTAACACCTTAGCATATTTGTTATCACACTTTCATTAAGAAAAACTACCTTCACTTTCAACTTTTCTGGTTGAGGTAGATTTTGTTCATGAAAGTCTGATAATATATAGGCTAATGTGCTAAATATTTATAGTAAATGAAATAAAAGTATAATTGTTAATAATTTAGATTAGAGCATAATAAATCGTGATAGAAACATGCAACATTTGTAAGATCTGCTTGAAGGTCTGAACGTTGGAGAAAAATAAAGATTGTTGAAAAATTGAAAGATAAGCTTGTGTTTTAAATTAATTACCTACTCTCAAACAATAAATTAATATGTAATAAATAATAAAATTATTATTTTGTTTCAGATTAAATATTGTTATAAGGTTAAATTTTTAATTTTTGTATTAATTATACTGACAATTTTCTTTTTAATGCTCAAATATTAAAGTAACTTTAACACTTTAATTAAATCAATAATAATTCTAGTGGCTTTGAATGTTTATTATTAAAATTGTCTAATGTAAATTATTAAATTAGGAACACCTAAATATTTTTAGACTGTCGTGTATTCATTTACATACAATTATTAAAAAATAAAAATAAATAAAAAAGTAAGCCAGTGTATCACCGATTTTATTAGTATACTCCCACGTGTGAATGTCCCTTCTGGAAGATGGTGCTTTAAAAAAAAAAAAACAAAGTTTTCTGGCTTAAATGGGTTGGATTTTTTCATTACTGTTTAAATTTAAATAACTAGCTATGTGTCTATTATTTATTTGTGGACTGCCTAATTTCACAAAGCTATTTATCTGAATCATTGATTATTTTAGAAATTTAATTTTAATTATATGTATAGTAGGTGCTAATAGTAAAATAAATTATTTTAGTAATTTATTTTTAATTATATTAATAATCAGGTGTTAAAAATAAGATAAATTTTTTTAGTAATTTTTTAAAAAATTATATTTATAATCGGGTATTTATACTATGATGAATTATTTTAGTAATTTATCTTTAATTATATTTATTATCAGGAGTAAAGACTCAAATAAATTATTTTATTAATTTATAATCAGGTGTTAATATTTGTATCTTTGCTGACCACACCCGACCATGTTCTTATATATTTATAATGGTTTGATGATGGTCTTTTTTTATTTTTTTTTATTGACGTATATTTGGATAACGTTTATTAAAAACAAGAATTATAAATCATGTAAACCCACCGATTTTATAGCTCCAAAGGGTTTGTAATCTGATATTGCACAAACAACTCTTGGTATAACCGAGTGTTAACTTGATAAACCACTTTAACAATGAGATAAATATTTTTTAACTAACGTAGTTTTGTTAATTAAACGTTGGTTTCTACTTCCATGCCGAAAAAACTGATATGGAAAATTTATTGGCAGTATGGCTATGGACCATGGTTTGACAAGTTCTTCGTAGCTAATAAAAACAATAAAATCTATTTCATAAGTCACTAGGTAAAGAATGACCACATCGTCTCCCATGAACTCTGTAAGGTCGAGTAAATTCCTGACACGTATTTATGCGCAATCATTATATAATTTTTTTTTATATCACTTAAAACCATATACTAAATAAAGGAAAAATTATTTCAGAAAAATATACTTTTGCGCGTTGTTATTATCTTTTAGTACTATAAATAAAATATGTTTGACGTTTTAATGTTTACAAGATAAGACAATATTGTAATAATGCATCGTATTGCATATTGCACAAATGCTATAACGCATTTTCTGATGTAATGTTTAATCTATTTTAAGATTGAACGCTTTAGAATAATATACAGGCATCAAAATTAGGCTTTAGAGCCTTAGAGTAAAATAAAAAGTGAAAAAATGAAATTATAAAACGTCATAAAATATAATAAAATAATGAATTTGAAAAGATAAAAATGAACAGCAATAATTAACAGAATATATAAAATAAGAATAGAGCAAATACAGTAAAATCATATGTCATATTTTAAAACATAAGATGACAAACACTTCTGATAATAAATAATAGAAAACTAAAATGATCAAAAAATAAAATATGATTAAACTAAAAATTCTAAATGAAAAGGTACAATATCTGCTAATATACATATTTACAAGAATAAAAGAAAATCTGAAACATTAATTACAGAGAATATATACATAGGTACTTAATAGGAATTATTAAAGATCGTAGAGGTATGGGTACCATTTGAAGTCCTTAGGTTTACTATAGTTTTCAATTTATCAAATTTATATCTGGAACCTTGAATTTTTAATAAATAAATTTAAAAAAATATATGTATGGAAGAAATAAATATAGAATCGCTCTAGCATATTTGTACTAGTTGCATAAATGGTCTTTATAGTTAAATTATGCTCTTGTGAAAAAAAAAAAAAAAAAACGATATAAAGGAAAAATATAACAGCTAAATTACGAGGATAAAGATATTCCGCATTGTTAAAAATTTAACAAGATACATACTTGTCGCTTTGTAAGTAATATTTCACCTATACGTATATAAAGTTTCCCTGTTTTTCCCATTGTACATTGTGTCATTTCATCATTATGCTAAGGTTGCAGCGGTATTAACGTTTTGTTTTACATAACGATGCGTACCTAAAGCAAGTCACTAACAAAGGTGATAAGTACCTTTGCGAACTGTCTTACAAGCGCATGTTCCTGCAGGAGTGACACTTGTAGTGCATTGTTTTGGACCACTCATACACCCCTTTCTTTCGCAGTTTTTCATCCATCTACCAGTTCCTCAACTTTGGTTCTGCTGGGGTTTGACTGTAACTTTTTTTTTTTTTAAATTATATAAACATGTAAATTTATATTTAATAATATTTTAACGTATTTAAAAATTAATATTATGAGCGTGGCATTAAAGCTCAAATCCATTTACCACAATTCTTACGCGGCATAGGATTCTCCAATTATTATGTTGTGGAGGCCGGTATTCCTCAAGGCTGCATCCTGGGTCCAGTTGTCTACATTCCATTTATCACTGATATCACGGTAAATTCCTCCCCGGCAACTTCTGCTGATAATACGAAGTTATATTCATTAAAGATATGAAGTGACAAAAAACCTACCAGGGTATCATTCCCTAATTGAGCAGCAGTGAAACAATTTATTCATTAAAGTCAACTAATCAGAGTGCATGAATGTAGCATCCGACGCAGATCCTTTGAGTGAATCCTCATTAATTCTACCACTTCCCTTCTATGACAGTCCGGTATCTAAGCCTCATACTAGACAAGAGATTAGTATGGGAACCTACACACGATACTTAAAATACAAGAGCTTAACCGATTGTTTGGACAGTTATATGAACTGCTGAACAGAAACTCACCTTTTAACTAAAAACGAACTATTAATGTACACCATACTGGAATCAATCTGGACCTACGGACTTGAACTGTGGGAAACAATGGTCTTTACTTCAAATGTTACTGTGTTACATTGTAATGTATTTTTTAAGCGTCTTCCGTTTTTTAAATAATAAAAATGATGAGACTCGCCAAATTATTTTCTTTAAACTAAGATCATAAATTGGAATGGACTAAAATGAAATGCTGAACAACGCACTCCAGTGCTCCTCGAACATTTGTTATTTACATCTATTGTTCGCTTTATCAATAAAGATTTGTGGGTCACACTGTCTTAGATCTACCCACTTGACTCCTAACTTTTTACCAGCTTAGGGAAAAAAAGGAGGGTTTTGGAGCGTGATGCTGAACTGCATTTTCCCGGTGCAACCGACCAGTAAATTAATTGAGAACAAGTATCTCTGTCTTCTAAGTGAATCTTATATTTGTTATTATAATATTATGACTGTATTATTATTATTTATTTGTCTTTAAGTGAGTATGTTCCATCTGAGTAAAATTCTATGTTTTTTAATATTCCGTATTCACTTTTATTTTTAATGCCGTACTAAATTTTTCCTTGAAACAATGGGTATCTATATATTGCGTATTAAATTCAATGTTGAATAAAAAGGAGAAATGGTACAGACGCTGTGAGAGTAATAATATTTTGTCATATCTTACGTAAGTTTTATTTTCTGGTGTATAAAACGGTTATAGGCTATTGAGAAGATTAGTGGCAAAACTACTAAAATTTGCTTTTCTAATTAAAACAACCAAACATCCTAGATTGATTCCACTTTCATGCGTACAATGGCGAAAGTTTATTTTAACACCTCGGCAGTAGAGTGCGAAATACGCCATTTCAAAAGATAAATCAGTGGAGAAGATGGTTAGGGATGGACGCAAAAAAACACAAAAAAAAAAACACTCCTAAACAAAAACGTATTTATTCGTGCCGACGTTTCGTTCGATCTGAGTTTCAGGTCTTCATCAGAGCTATAAAACAAAAAGAAATAATAACCTAACAAATTGGGAAGTATACTTAACAATGAATTGAAAATAAAAAATAGTTGATTAATAACCAGGGAATTAGACAGTAGCAGATTGATAACAATGAAAGATGAAATATATATATATATTTGTGTTTTTTTTTTTTTTGGTCACTTATTCGGTATATTAACACTACGGTCAGCTTCTTGTTTATTATCTACACTTGATAATAAAATAAATTGCTGGCTCAATGGTAGTGACAGCGCATGTTGTTTTAGTAGGTCATCTGGTAATGTTTAGGAAACTGGATAAAAATTATAGATTTTTAATTTGATTTAGTTTATTGTTTTGTAAAAGTTTAAAACACTAGTTTTTGCTTACGACGGATTTCAGACTTGAGCCGCGTGTGATTCTCAACAGAAGTACCATCACGTTACATATGCTAAACTATAAAAAATGTTATCTTTGAAAAATTATTTAAAAAATTTCTGGTTTATTATTTTATATTTTTAGAAATTAACTATAGTATGGGGGTCGTTCAAGTTATTTTATAGAATACGGGGAACAATTTATTTTGAAATAAAAATTCAAGAAAAAAAGAAATAAAATAAAAACATCACGTTTTCAGTTAATTTTTTTTTAAATTGCAGGATCATGATCTCCTGTACTGGGACATTTCCACAAGCAACCCAGACTACTTTTATAATGTTAGCTACATAGAACGTTATTTCATCTAATAATATAAACTAAAGTATAGATAATATTCATATGTCTACAAAATGGAACTTTTGGAAATTTGATTTAATAATTTCGGCTGATCTGTATGTTTGTTGGTATAGTGAATTAAAAAATGACCTTAATTTTCTTCCAACACTTCCAGATTTTTTGCAAATTCATGATATGTAATACCAGTTTAGCGCCACAAAAATAAATAAAATCTTTCATAGCACCTAGAGTACTCAAGCAATAAACTTAGGCTTGAGTACCACAGGTGCTATGAACGATTTCTCGATTTTTTGCCACACAACTAGTACATATTACATAACGTGAACTAGCTAAAAAATTGGACGTAAAATTTTTCAACAAACCAGAAAACACAAAGATCAGTTAAAATTATCAGTTAAATTTTTTGGTTGGAGACCTGAGTTATAGTACTTATTATTTGCTTGGTTGTAACTTATCTGTAGCGTTCTTCCTAGCTCATTTCCGTTGATTTGGCTTGACTATCTGAGCTGACTATCATGGAATGGGTATTTCTTTGCCATTGAGACGTGACAATGGTGCCAATGGGATAATTTATTGTTGAAGGATTTCTACTATGTACCAATCTGCATTTAGAGAAGGTTTATGGCCAGTTCGTAACCCTGGCTTTAATCCAATGCGAGATATCCAGGCAAGTGAGAAGACGCAACTCTCATGTTAATTACCTAATGCAATTTAATTTTAACTATGAGTAATTGACTAGAGCCAAGTTTATTACTTTCTTATTAATTGTTTTTGGAATGTAGCGTGTATTGTTTTTTATTTAATAAAAATATAGGAATTCATAAAAAATTGAAAATTAAAATAATTTTATGGTACATATCGTATTCATTAATTTTTCGCTGAGAACCGGCTTACCTACATTAATAGAAAATTTTAATGTTGCAAAAAACTTGGATCCTATCTGAGTATAAAATAGCATAACTAAACAATTTTCTGATTGTAGGAAGATAATCTGGATGGTTGTCAGTAAAGGTACAAAATAGTAGAAAACTGACTATTTATGTCATGAGAGCTTAAGTTGAAGAATATAAATAAATAGAAAACTAATTAATAATAAAATACAGCCATGTGCGATAGAATTGAAAGTTTAGAAGTAGAATAATAAACAGAAAAATACCTGTTAGAAATGAATTTTGGATTAGATTTGAAATTGAGATAGAAATTATTCCCTGAAAAAACACTTCAAAGTGTGGCAAAACATTGTTTTACATTAAATTTTTTTTTTTGCTATCTAGTACTTTTATTGACCGTTTCACCGGCTATCTTCTTACAATCTACTTCATACGGTCAACTATCATCTTTCCATATAAACAATTTTCAGTTAGAACATATTCCGAATTAAATGCTGAATTTCTGACTCCTAGTATTATTAGATAATTTATTTAATCGGTTTTATCGGCCATATTTCAATTATGGAATCGTAAGATAAAAAGTGAGTACCTAATCCTTCAACGTTTTCGAAAAATCCGGTGTTGATAGATACTGACCCAGATTATGGTTGGTAAAGGAACACTGCTTCCTCACAAAGAACTGAACCCAAAACCCTTCATAAGTTGTGGATTAATTTTTTTTGCAGATTTAATTACATTGATTATTAGCTCTTTGCATTAATTATTTTAAAAAAATACATGCTGCTATGGTTATGTATGCTATAATATGCCCCTGTTGATATTGTTTTATATAATTTAATTTTTCTATATTTTTAGTAATTTAATTTGAATTGTATTTGTAATGAAAATATGTTGTAATAGTTTATTTTAACTGAAATTTATCTATGTATAATAATATATATAGTTTATTTCTTATATCTGCATAATATATGTAAAAATTGTTGGTATCAGTCTTAAAGTAGGGAACCAAATAAATATCACAGTTATGAAACAAATATTAAGGTTAATTAGGTTAATAATATAATGGTATATTTGCAGGGTTTAGATAACCTAAGGGTAAAGAGCTCCAGCTGTAAAAATTAAGGATATTTTTATTAAAACCTCTATTAGAAGAATCTTATCTCATCATTAAAATACATATTACTAAAAATTTCCTAGTAGTTAATCGCAAAAAGGAACACCTACATATGTAATAAAAATAAAACAAGTTAACATTATAGGTTTAAAAAATATGAAAATAACCACTGTAAGTTATCAAGAGTTATAACCCTTTCGCATGTGGTCGTCTATCAAAGTTCATTCCTGAAATGTTAAAATGGCCTCATGTCAGCGCCTCAAACTGGTTTAAAACTTTCCCTAATGCCAAATTTAGACGTAAGTAAAATCAATGTTCTACATTGCGATATTGATTCGAATTTTATAATTTATACAATTATAATTATTTTTGCAATGTCTCAAAACACAAAGGAAAGGTGTAAACGGTATACTTGAATATTTTCATGAAGGGTATATTTCAGAACACTACATATCTCAACCGTGTTTATATTTTTGTAAAAAGATCAATTGTTTAGTTATATAAATGATAAGTAATATACAACTTAGTTTATATAAATAGTAAAACATCTGTTTATTGACTTATAGATATTCATAACGTCAGACTCTGAAACGATAAAATATCTTATTTTAATCCCCCGTTAAATGCTTCCCTCATAAAAGAACCAAACACGTTTTGCTAAGCTTATATTGTTCATATATTTTTCTCTTCTATTTATTTATTTAATTATTATGAATAATTTTTTTAGAAATTATAAACTTTATTTTTATAAATTAAAATAGGTTTATCTGTGTAGGTTTTTACTTAAATTTTGCCTTCTTTAATCACTTAATATTTTGTAAAATTCAAAATAAAATAAAATTTTATTTATATTCTAGCTGACCCGGCAATGCTTCGCTTTTGCTTGATTTGAATCACTGTATACTAGATTAAATGAAGAAAATTGAAAGTTTGATATAAATTTAGTTGAAATCAAACATTTACGCACATATTATATTTTTTCTATCTTGGCTTCAAATTCTATAAAGAAATTTTAAAAAACATAAGCGAAACGTAAGCATAATTTGTAAATTATTGTCCGATTCCAAATATATTTTTTTGTAGGGAATTAATTACCTTATTCAAATAACAGCTCTAAAATCTAATTTACATTAAGTTTAACAAACATTATGTTTTTATGTGTTATATATTGGTAGGGAATATCGAAAATTCCATTAGGTAATTTTTTTCTTTGCTTAGGTAACCTCATTACCTATAATTTTTTGTCATTTACAATAAATGAAAAATGAATAATTTTGAGTTATGCTCTGTTAATGTTTAATTTTGATCATAACTTTTTTTCTACTGGATAAATACAGGATTGTAGTAGCTAAGAACCTTCCCAAGAAAACTGAACGTTTTTAAAAACACCGTGTGTGTTAATCGGTCCAGAATTTTTGGAGATCTTAGATAAATAACAAAACAAACACATCACTTAATATTGTTTAATGATGTGGATGAGTTATCCGTAATCTCGTAAAATAATACTTTTGTTATTGTAAATAAAGTTTTGTTATTATTGCTATGTCTTATGTTGGAAAAGGTTTGGCATATGACGTATTGGCATAGTAATAAATTATAAATGAAGATTTGAGTCTTTCTTGGATCACTTTATGTAGGATTTCTCGTCTCTTTTTACTTTCTTTTTGTTAATTCAATTTTTTTTTCATTTTAGTTTTGCCGGATGTTCAAAATTTTTTATAGGGGTTACTTTACTACCTAGATTCTTTTGTTCTATTGAGATGCAACGTGTGTCTGTCGACGCAAAATAAAATAGAGGATATTTCCTGTATTGTTTTCCATTGTCATATTTTTTTAAGTATCTATTATTTATATCTCACCTACAGTATTTCTGTATTTTATTTTCATATTAAATAATCCTCTGAGTGAGATTTTTTGTAGAGAATTTTATGAGTTATTTTTTTCCAGGGTATACCTACTACAAACGAGATTATATTTTTACATTCATTTATCGGTATATGAAATATATAGTAAGGAGAAGTATTGAGATCGTCTCGCAAGATGGTTCATATATCTGTATTTTATCTCCCTAGCTTAAAAATGAAAAGACTTACGAAACTGAAATTACATATTTAAGGCAGGTATAGGCCTGGGGTGCGACAGCAACTTTTTTGTTTAAATAAAATAAATTTTATCCAATTTTAGTCTCAAAAGAATTTAAATTTCTTTATATGTTTCGACGTTTCGGCCATCCTCAAGGACAATCTTAATACTATAATTTACTTAATCTTAATCTTTTTTACACTATACTTTATACCGCAATACTCGCTCACGGCCTTCAGACTTATATGTAAATCTTATAATTTGGTAGATCTTTCCTCATCCTTTTCATAATTTGTTTCAAAAATTGTTCTTCCCTATGGAATTCTATTCCCTCTTTCATTCGTAGTTCTAATACCCTTCAAATCCCGTATCTTCGACTGCCTTCTGTCCACCCACTTCCGGAAGAATAACAATTGAAAGTTTTAAACAAGATTTAAATATTTTCTGTATTTAATTTTTCAGATTTTCGTTTATACTTTTAGATATGTATATTAGCAGAAATTGTACCTTTTCATTTATTATTTTTTGTTTAATTATAAATATAAAGCATTTGATTTTTTATAATTTTATTTTTTGGCTTTTTATTTATTATCAGACGTTTGTCATCTTATGTTTTATGATATGACATATAGTTTTATTTTATTTGTACTATTTTTATTTTATATATTCTGTTTATTATTGTTGTCCATTTTTATCTTTTTAAATTCATTGTTTTATTATATTTGTTGACGTCTTATAATTTCATTTTTATATTGTACTTTATATTATTTGTATATTGTACTTTATATATATATAACTCAACAAGAGTTGTGATAAATCATAGTAGTGATGGTTGACTGTGATTTTAGGATGGCCGAATTGGCCTAAACGTCGGACTTATAAAGAATATAAATATAAATGGTTTTGAGAATAAAATTGAATGATATTTATTTTATTCAAACAATAATAACCAGTCTAAAAAAAGTGTAAAGATTATAAATTAAGCAACTTTTTCGATAAAATTGACCAAACGGAAGTGCCACTTTGTAGAATCGTTTTCTACTATCTATATATAAAATATCTTATTTTTTCTAATACGGTTGAAACCATTTTGATTAAACGCGGCATGTCAATGTACAATTAAATGATATCTAATATCAGATAGGTGGTTTCTTCATTGAAATTGAAACGAATTTTTAAAAAAAGTTCCTCTCAAGTACCTTTAAATTGTGTTTATATGAAAAAAAAAAAGTTCTCATCTCAAAAGTTACATAAAAAAAAGTGTTTGGACACATACAAAATATTAAAGAATAAATAATATAAAGAATTTTATGGATAACTAAAAGAGAGAAAAAAAAAATGAAAAATAAGGAAATACGATTGGAACGGGAAAAACTGTGACTGCATGATCTTCCCCCATTGCATTACGGCTTGTTATCTTTTGTTAAACTGTTGTATTGTTGGTTTGAACAAAATTTATATTGGATATTCCCATCTCGAGAAATTTTAAAATACGAATTTTTATAGCAACAGAATAATAAAAATATTTTGTTTATAATATTAACTTTCCCTGTTCTTTAGATTTATTTTTTTTCGAAAAAGCCATAAAATGGATTGATTCTTTAGCTTTCCGTCATTCAGAAAGCCATAATGAAGCCTTGCAAAGTGGGGCGAAATATTGACTTACTATAAATAATTTATTTCTATTTGAAAAATAGCTTCAATTTCAACTTTGGGACGTATGTGGAATGATATCGAAAGTTCTATGATGCTTGACTTTAGTTAGTTTGTTCAGAAGGATTTCACATGATAATAATATGAATTTTACTTATCTGTATTTCGTGAGTCATCTGAAGGGTACTAAACAATCTTCTTACTATGATTATGAACCTATACAAGTGTGATTTTTTTTTGTATAATTTAAAAAAAAAATGAGACGACTTTTGTTTAAAGTAATTCGTACCTGTATAATTTGAGTTGCTTAGTTGAAAACAGCAGACCTTGAAAAAGCATGTGATTGGGTACGACACAAACAGTTATGGGCTGGAATTGATATTGACTTCCTGCGCGTCATCAAGGAAATATTAAGAGATAACATAGATACTAGATAAATATGGGCTCACAATTATCGATAGGGCACATGTTCCTCATTCTATTTAAACTATACATTGACTCATGCCTAAACTATAGAACGAGGAAATACCGAAAAATGGGTATGTAAAGGGAAAAAACCTTTGCCACCCATTATTTTCTGATCGCCAGTTGTTAATTGTACAAGATGAGGAATGTATTAGTTACCCGTTCAGAAAAATAGTTGACCAGTTAAACCTAAGAGGTTTTAAGCGAAATTTCAATAATATATAATATGTATGTACAGAGAGCGAAGAGAGCACCGACCCAACATTAGGGAAGCTGAGTAAGTGGAATAATTCCGTTAAACGGGATCCATAATACAAAATGACAGTAGAATGGACGCAGAACTAGAAAAAAAAATTTCCGTACTACAGAGCAGTAATATTTTAATATATATTAACAAAAAAACTGATAGTATAGTTGGAATGTGTAATGTTAGTATGGATCAAATAAAATAAGTTTCAGAAGAACGGATGCATAATAACAGGACATGAAGCTTAGAGATGAATTAGTAGGTTGAGGGTGAAAGAAGGAAAGGAAAACCTCTCCTCCTTCCGAAGTTGGAAAGATGATGTGGCAGAAAGGAGGATAGTTGCGGACTGGGTCGGCATAGATTGGGGATTATGATGAGACGAGGCTGAGAAAATATTCATAGTGAAGAAATATTTTATTAATAAAAAGTTTCTGATTACACTCGCACCAATTTTTTTTTCTTGAAAATTAGTCTACAAAACCCGAAAGTTTATTGAAAACCTTAAAAATGGCCGAAGTCACTTTGGTTGACCAGTGTATGTTATCTGTAAAACTACTGAATTATAAAAATAAATATATCTTGTGTTACGGTGCATCATTTGACCTCATTGCTCAAGATCTTAGCTGCGTGAAACAGGAGGACGACATATAACTCTGGATTAAACTTGCATACGGGTATGACCTGAGTAACTCTTTATAAGGCTGAAGAACGGGTTGAATAACTTCCCTAGGAGGTTTATTCCCAGGCAGAGCGAGTAGTAGTACTATGTAAATTTTTTTTCTGTCTTTTTGCAAAGATATGCTGAATTTACACTATATTTTCGTTGGTTAGGATTGGTGTGCTAACAAGTAAAATTAAATTTTTAAAATTATTATTTGTTGCTCTATATGGTTTGTAAACTGTCTACGATGCTAAACATATATGATATGTTTACACATTTGAAATATGTGTTCGATTTATCTTTATTTATATTTTTTATGTTTATATCCTACACATTGAATTTGAATTTCATACATCGAATAAACAAAACCTCTGTTTATTACTTATAAAATTTACTTTTGTGGAAACCAGAACGATATTTTAGATTATAAGTTAAATTGTCGCTATTTTTTCTATTTTTACTAAATAACACAAAACTAAGAAATTGAAAGAATAGCTACTATGCTATTTCGAGGTCGATATAATTTGCTACGGTTTGAATCCAAAATGAGCATTGTACAACGAATTGTTTCCAAGATTTTCATGCAAGGTGCATTCTATGACCATTTCTCCCAAAAGTAAAAAAAATATTTTATAAGTATAAACTGATTTTTATTTTTTAAATTTAAAGTCTCTGTTATAAATAATCTATAATTTGTAAGAAATATGACTATAGGTATAAACCAAGTTTTCCAAACAGTTGATCTGCGATACTCGGGTCCAAAATTTGGGGGGATATTATTTTTACAAATGTAATAATAAATTAATGAAAATCATATTTCAAGGAATGTTTAGTGATTAGAATAGTTGTATTCAGAAATACACAATATTGTTGCAAGGTAGGCCATGACAGATTTATGACTTTAATGATGAAAGTACACGGCTGTTTTGAAACACAATAAAATGTTTTGACGTTTTTAGAAGTAATTAATATATGTGTTGTGAAATCTTTATAGGAGTAGTTTTACGTTTTAGCACCTTCTGCCTATAGGTATTCATTATAAGTATCAGTAACTATTTATAAGGAAAATTACATTCAACGATGTTAAAAATTTAGAAGGTTCTTGAAACAGTTATTGAATGAGCGGGTCCTAGAAAAAAAAAATGTTCGCAATCTCTAACATAAACTTGCCTATATGCAGTTATATTGCTTCTATTTTGGCACTGAATAATATTTCTTAAAAATACCTCGCATACAGCGGCTAGACCCAGCCAACAGTAACCGCACGATATAAAATTACCGCTGGATCTGGTACTGAGATTGTCGATCCAGATTGGTTCTGTAAAGGGAATCTATAAACGGTCGGCTGGTGGTCTTAGCGTTTCCCACGATACCATCCTAAGCAGCATATTCAATTACCGCATCCTCACGATCCCCAGCCCTGGGGTAAATATTGTTACTCATCCATTACAATATGGAATGGGTTCATTTCGCGCCTTTGCAGTTCACAGTGTCTGGATGATACGTACTAATGTTGGAGTGATACCAGATTTCATCTTTCATCCTTAAAACTTGTCGATGATGGTGGTCATAGTGGTCCAAGAGGCGAAATATTCGAATTTTCAAAACTTTTGTCACAAAAAGAACTTTGTATTTGAATACATAAGAGTTGAGTATAGCATGTCCATGATGTAGAAACATAATTCTGGGTAGAGACGTAGTCCAGTCAACTAGAGATCAACGAAACCAATAAGAAATTTCTGCAGGAACTTTTTTAAAGTAGTCCTGAAAATTAGTCTTTTATATTTTTTGAGGTTTTGATTACGGATCTAAATTTTGTGACCTTCACTTTTTTTTTTTTTGTTGTGGCCTCTTTAGCGTCCTCATTTGGCTAGAATACATTCCTTCTCATAAGGTTACTCGCGTTCAATTTAAAATGCTTGTATTTTTAAGCTAACATTAATTAAAAAACATTAGAGTCGAAATTGTAGGGAATTCCAGTTCGAAATACTAAATTCCCGTTTTTCCACATGTGAATCCTTATCCATGGAGCTATGTGTTGCCAAAATTTAATAATTCCGATGGGAGAGCCCTCCAAAGGAGTGAAAGAAAGTATTTAAAACTTCTCAAAAATGGTCAGTAACAATTGTAATATTAATTTTGTTGAATAGGTTAATTTTCGAGCTATGATGTCTATCTACATTTGCACATACGAATGAACGAGCCTAAACGCAATTGGCCTGAAAAGCTTTCCTTCATTCGCCAAGTTGTGTAGTAGAAGAAATAAAGAAAAGACACGATCAGTGACTATAAGTAATATATTTTCTTTTCTTTATTAACGGTCTTCATTTGTATTATGTTTAAAATATTTTTTTGATTACTGTTATATTTTTTTCGCATCAACAAAAAACTGATTAATTTGATTTTTTTTTCTTTTGTCATAAATGTAAAAATGAAAAAAAAAATGAGTTAACAATAACTTTTGTAATTTGCTTTTAGTAAGCATGCGTGCTTTGATGGCACGTTCCATTAAATTAATAGTCGTAGCTCTTAATTAATTAAGGTTTTATTTTTGGGCACTTTTTTTTACCCAGAATTTTGGGTTTGTAAGGAAAACCAATTTTTTTTTTTTTCAAAAATAGCTTAGTGTGTTAATTACGTATGAAAAAATCATTCATCTCATATGTATATCGACGTGTACGAGCTGGAATTTTGGCATTTAACCCTATTTTTCAACATATTTTTTCAAATTTTAAATTACTTTAGCTAATCTGTAGTATAAAATACATTTTAAAACTTTTTATTGTTTAGGGTTTGCTCTCAATTATTTATTCTAATTGTGTAACTCCGCTTCGGTATTAACTAGTATTTCGTTTAATGAACTACGTTCTCGTGAATGTAAAGCGAATTTTTAAAATATAATTATGTTTGTTACTTCCCCTTGTCATATTAAATCAGAGTACAATGAAGTAAAAATTTTTTTTGGACCTAATATATAGATTTCCATCTCAAAGAGTCTTGGACATTCAATTAGATTTTTAATTTAATTCCGTTAATTATTATTTTTCTTATCTCTATTAGCCGTAATAGATCATAATGTAAAGTTATGTGTTGGGAAGTCGTTCCTGTAATTATTTTTTATTTTATTACTTTTTCTTAATATTAGTGAGCGGCTTTCACCTCATTTCACTATGACATCTATACGTGAACGTGTGACTTACAATTCGATTTATTGTTGTATTTCTTATGGTTTAGTACCTTGATGTTTATTTATTTTTTTATTATAATGTTTACATTTGGATTTGTTGTAACGTTACTTTAGAGGCTGTAAGAGACAGAGACAGCAGCCGAGTTTCTTCTGCTTTTGAGAGAAATCAAACAAAAAAACCTTTTGGTGAGAACAATAGCCGCAGTAATATAATTAGTTCAGGTTACGTAAATTTTTAATGGTTTTTATCTTGTGTTTTCTCCCTTTGATTAAAAGAAAAAAAAGGAGTCCTTGTGTGTGTTGTGGCGAGAGTGACAATATGTTCTTACTGACTAGAAAGCTCTATTTTATATCATCGAATATAAAATATAATATTTATATAAGATTGAATTTTTTTTAAAAACAAAAATAATTATTGTTTTCAATTCTTGACCGAAGATTCAATCTCTTTTCTTCTTAGGTTTGTACAAAATTAATTATTTATTTTAGTTTTTCTTGAGCATTCACAGTTTGTCTAAGTAATCTGTAATTCATAGAAATTGTATCAAAGCTTTTTATTTGTCAGGATTTTTCAACAGTTTCCAGAATAGTACATGTAATATTGCCCGTTGCCCAATACCTACCTTTCTCTTTTGCAAATGTATAGAAGAAATTAAGAAGTATATTTGTTTGCTAAAATGTACATTATGTTCATAATCATTTGCTCAATGATATATTATTATAAAATTAATACTGAAAATGCAAAGACCGACTTTATGGATTTAGTCTTTTTGTCAATTAAAAAATCAATATTTTTGGTTATTTTATATTTGTATAAATATTATAAATATCCATAAAGAATATTTTTATAAATACAAGTTTTCTCTCTGAAAGTCGTCTGAAAATGCGATTTTTATATATATTTTAGAAATTAGTTATTTTATTGATATGTTTGGAGAAACAATTTTTTAAGGGTTTTAATTTGGAATACAGATAAAAGATTTTTTTATGTTATTCAAGGTGTTGCATTACAGATTTTAATCAACATTTTTGGTAATAGAAACTCAAGTAAAATAATTTCTTCCAAAAACAGATAGCATAATACTAGTTATTTTATTGTTTTTGTAAAGAGATTCTTTTTCCCTACGGATGATCTACTATTAACTGTTAATTAAATAAATAAAAATAGCAGACGAGTCACTGTTTTAAAACTTAAATTAAAAAACAAAACAAAAAAAGAGAAATACTAAGCACGTGTGGCCATGCTAAAAGCTAAAATACTATATCTAATTTTAATTTTAAGGAGAGTGAATCTTAGGAAAAAATGCAATTGAATTATTGCAAGGCCAAATAATAAAAACATATGTAGTCATTGAAGATGGCGAAATTGCTCAGCTCATGTAATTATATCTTTGATTTATTCACTATTCCTTATTATGATTGTGTTGATTAGTTTTATATTTTTCTTCTAATAGCTTCATTGTTTTGATAGAAACATAAATCTGTACCGCTTCTACCCATGAAGGGTCACGGATACTGACTTTGTAAGTACTGTTACTAGACCAACCGTTGTGCAAGGAGGTTATTAGGTCAGAATCATGCTTTACCGTCAAATTAAGGGTAGCCACCATGAGGTTAGGTGGGCCCCACAGGGCTGACTCACGTCTACAATGAAACAGAAAATAATTATCTGTCGCAGCCGGATTCGAACCCGGATCCTTGAAGTATTTAATAAAATAAATCTAATCTTTCGAGTTTTAATAAGTATATCCTAAATGCAATTATTCTGTATAATCACCGTGAAACCTTGCTTGTTGTGCCTATATATAATCAACTGTCAAAACGAGCTAGAGACTGTTGACGTAACGGACGATAATGAAGTTTGATTAATGTTTAATTATATCCCCGCACGGGTTTTTCACATAATCAGTGTCAATATTTTCTGAACGTCTGGTATATCGGTTTTTTACGGAATAAAGAAAAAAAACTGTTGATATAGACTGGTGACAAATAGTACTAACCCGTGGCTAAATTTGATTAGACCGCTAAATTAGGCCTCAGATTGTATTGTATTGCCACAGTAACGTGTTAGCTTTTCTTGGCTTCCGTTGTTTATACTTTCTTAATCAGTTTTAGGCCGAGAAAGTCGTATTCTCGATCATTATTTCACTAGTTTTTAATCTGCGGGATTGTATTAGTCTAAGGGTATCGATGTAATAGAAATGGGAGGAGATATCGAATCAACATGCGGTATTGTTGGGTGACGATGTGGTCAGCGCTGTGCTCCAATCGCCTGAAGCTGTCTAAGGGTTCCCATCTTGACATTGGCTGTTAATCTTCACTCAAGAGCGAATTTAGGATTGCCGATTGCACGAATAGTCGAGGTTGGTATATCAATGTTATTTCAGCTGGTAATAACTAATTAAAAACTATTTATATATGTATATATAGTTGACCGTAAAAATTGATAGATAGTCAGGGTTGCGGTCACAAGTGAAACGAAAATAGTTTACAACTATTTTATTTTCCAACGTTTCGCCCCACTTTGCAGGGCTTCATCAGGGCTAAAAAGATACAAAATGAAACTAAGTTAAGATAAAATGATAGAAATAAAAATAAAAGGATACAATG
>NW_027111983.1:848407-874899 GCF_000696795.3 Halyomorpha halys | reverse complement strand
TTTAGCCCTGATGAAGCCCTGCAAAGTGGGGCGAAACGTTGGAAAATAAAATAGTTGTAAACTATTTTCGTTTCACTTGTGACCGCAACCCTGACTATCTTCCTATATAAAAAAGTCCTATAAATCAAAAAGTCCGAAATTTGTGCTTTAATATATCTATAAAGACTTTCAGGTATACTACGTATTTTTGATCTTTTATGATATGTTTGTTGATATTTTTTTTATTTTCAGAACCCCTATAATCCGTAATAAAACAGAAGAAAGTACACATATACATTAAGTGTAAAGTGTTGATATGATATATGACTATTATATAGTTTTTATCAATCAGATGTGTATTTATTTGATGTATTGTTACGAGCAGATAGATGCTTAATTTTTTTAGATCGCTATGAATCTGATTTTGAATGAAATAATTTTGCATGTATGACGATTCACAAAGCAAAAGAATTTTCTCTACTATTATTTAAACAATGAAAAAATAAATGATTTTTTTTTCTTTGGTTCAACATTACTGATACTATTTTAATGTTAGGTTATATTTTAATGTACTTGTTTATTTGTATCATAAATTTGATTGTTAAATCATCATATCCAATTTGATTTCACTTATGATCAACGAGTTGGAGATGAAATATATGCGTCCTAGTTAAGGTCGTAATTGCCCTAATCAAACATTCCCCGCACCTCTCACCTGTGAATTTCGTAATAAATAATGTTTGCAAAAAGTTTGTGAAAGTGATACCTGAAGGTTGAATATCTCATTTTGTTTATGAGGGGGGGGGAGTGTAGAAATATGTAGTGATGCCTTCTTACTTATTAGCGTGTTTATATTTTTTATTTTATCTCTAATAATAATTTATTAGTGCTTTGTTATTATAAACAAGAGGAGTATTCTGTTATTTCACTGATTGATACACCTCTATGGATTTTTTTTTAAAAGATATTGATTACTAACTTTATGATTGTGTGAAAGAGCATTTTTAAAAATTTTTAAATTCTGTTTAAATATTTCAAAATGTACGATGTAGAATATTTATTACTTATTATTCCCTGAAATTATTACGATATGAATTATTTTTTTTAATGTCTATGAACTAATATATAATAAATTTTATTTACTGATTTATTACAGTTTTGTCTTGGATAATTCCATGCCAATGTCAATCATTTTTAAACCTTATCATTTCAGATTTTCTCAAAATCTGGTACAGTTGTCCTATTAGTGGTTAATAGAAATAATGTAGAATTTTTCCTGAGGCATGTCCACTTCGTTTTTGAATTACAGAGCTAGTCAGGTCTCAAGAATGGGATGAAAAACAGATAATAGATTCCTAATTAAGCTAAAGATGTGAGATAGATACATATATTTTACAGTATATTCCAAACCCTTTCAGAGGATATACAACACTATATAGATTGGGATGAGGCAACATTTCACAAAATCTAATTTAAAAGTTTGTTTTAGTTATCTTTAAAAAGTATAATTTAAATCATCCAATTATACAGATAATAAGTTGGTAGATGAATACTTCCCGATTGGTAGGCCATATGTAGCTAAATTATGGAAACTTCAACAGTTCCAAAATTCTTCGTTCTTTGTTTCAATCCATTAATGAGAGCTGTGTAATTAAAAAACAATTGCGTTTATCTCTAAGTCAAATTTCAAATTTTTCCAATTCTATACCAATAGAACCAAAAACTGTCTCCGTGTGACTATACCATGTGACCAAGAAGCAGTTATAATCGATAATGCCTAACCCTGAACCGAATCGATTCTATTTTCAATCACGTTCAATAATGTCTTCCATAGAGCAATAAATCTTCATTATTCCACTATGATTGGGATGTATTTGCTCAATGACTTCTTATCGAAAATTTATCGACCCAAGAATTCCAATACAATTTGTAAATAGTTAGTTACATAAAAGATGACGTAAAAAACATTTTTTTTTTCTCAGTGTCTAAAGATCATATTTGTATAACTAAAGAACTTTTTATATCATAGAAGAGATTAATTAGTATTAAAGAGCCTCAGAGATTATAATTAATACTTTTTTATTAGTTTATATTTTTATTTGAGTACAGTTTCATTTAAGTGTATTTGAGTTACGATGCTTTGCTCTATAAATTATATCTACAAGTAGATTTGGTAATGGGACTAAGTCGACTTATGAAGATGACTTTATCGGTCATGCTGGCTAAACTTTTGAATATTCAATTCGCAACAAAAAAACAGTGGAAACTATATGGAGTCGTGCCTATTACAACTGAATCGTTTCATAATCAGTTAAGACAGTACCCAAACAAGAATATGTAGATTATGAATTATATTAATTTTTATTAAATTACCAATTATGAATAAAAATAAGAAGGAAATCGACACTATGAAATTATCATTTAAATTATATGAAGTTTAAATATTTTCTTTTTTATTTGTCGCTTTTGGATCAGTCGTATTGTCAAAAGTATATGCAAACTTACCAGTATAAAGTGTTTTTTAATGCGATGTCTATAAAAAAGGTTTTTTGAGTGATTTCAAACGTTTTCATAAATAATTAAAAGGTGTAAAATATTGCATTTTATATTAATTATTTTGCCACCGATAGAGGTCGCCATTTGGCGATCCAATATATATATATGTTGTAAACGTATACTATATGGGAAGCATTTAGTTCTAATGACTTAAAAATTTTATAACTGCTTGTGTTCATTATTTTTTATTAAATTAGCATTTATTCTTTTTTTTTTTTGTTATTCGGAATGGATATGCAAGTTGGAATGTACAATTGAATTCAGCTGTTCCATTCCATCCATAGTCACGAATATGATTATTAGAGTCGAAATTATCACTTTAAGAGTTAACACACTAATTTCGCGATCGAATCCACTTAATTGTTTGAAAAGTTAAATAGAAGAAGTTTGTTAAAATATCAGGAGAATAATAAAGGAAGACGATATGTTATCCTCCCGTTTGTGTAGTAATACCCATGAATCTAAAGAAAGTGAGCACTACTAGATGATAGTGAGAGGCAGAAAAAGGTATCGATTTAGCTGGGAGGCAGACTGAATGCCAGACGGGGGGTGCTTACATCCCCTAACTTAGACTTCCCCTTCCCTCTGCCAATAGCCAAGCAGCTTCCCCCAGCTCTTATGCTCCTATAAACCCGTGGAAACCGAAATCTTTTCAAGTAATGCAGTTATGGTGCATTTGTTCTTTTTTACGGCGAGATGAGACTCTCAGAAGAGTCGTTTCATTGCAAGCATATGCTTCCGTTCTGAATCTAATAGCCTACTTCTACTTCATATGTCAATTTGATAGGTTATTGGTTTTTTTTTTAATCATTTAAATATAATAATTAATAAATACAATAAATATATTGTATTTATTATTATATTTATTGTATACAACTGTATAACATATATACAAGTAAATTTGCTGTAGGTGAGATAGTGACATGATACAAACATAAGGAGAATCTACCCATTGATAGAACTCCAATTACATTTCTAGAGGAGAAGATCCTGAGGCCATCTTCTTTTTAGACGCCTGGGAGAGTTATTAGGTAATGAAGGAGAAGGCAGGTTAGAAACAAGTGATTTGGGTGGTTGGGAAGTTTTCCATGGAAGGAATGGCATCTGGTGTTGACCAAATCGGCAACATATGGGATATTGAGGTCATGGTGGATGACTTGATTTGTGACAAAGTAAGGAGCATTAAGGATTTTATGAAGGATTTTGGACTGTAAGGATTGGATTCGGGAGGAATTTGATGGTTTAGTAGCTCAGCTCCGTATGTCCTTATAATAATCATGTAAATCAGTCTTTTGTAATGGATTGGCAATTTAGACCGTTTGTTTAGTAAATGTTGTAATAGTTGAAATCGACAATCAGTTTCCTGTCTTTTCAGTCTTGTATGAGGATTCCATGTCAGTCGTTTGTCGAGATGTAGTCCTAAGTAACGGATCTAATAGGTTCTTAAAAAATAAAAACACCTTAACTCTCAAAGTTGTATGTTTAGGAAATTTTTCTTGAATATTTTAATTAAATTTTAACTAACAACATTGATTATTAAAGGTATTGTTACAGTTTATTTGGACTTACTTTGTGTTCCAAACATAAACGAAGAGCTAATACTAAAAGAACCCAAGAGTAGTTATTTCTAGTGGTTCAGATGAAAGTTTGGATTTAAGAAAAAATATATCTTCGGAGCCATAAGAGGTACAGATATCTGCCAGCTCTCAAATTATAGTTAGTTTAACGTACTATAAATAGTTTGTGTCACTTATATTCGTGGGAGTAGTATTTTTTATGATATTTGCTAAAATAATGTGATTTCTATTTATTTGTACAAAATTCATAAAAACTACTACCCCTACGAAGATAGGTGTCATCAACTATTTTATACGTTTAACTACATTAATTTTGAGTGCTGGTATACATTTGTTCGTCTAATGACTCCTGAGATATATTATTTCATAAATAAAAATTTTTGTCTGAACAGCTAAAAATCAAAATTTTGTAATTTATTTTGTCAAATATCAATAAAACTACTACTTCTAAGAAGATAAACGTAATAAACTACTTCATGACTCATTAAGCTGACTTTAATTTGATTGCTAATAGAAATTCGTACGGCGAATGATTCCTGACATATAGATTTCTCAAAATAAATTCTCTAACTACTGATTTTTTAGTCCATTGTTTTTATCAAATGTTGGTTTTTAAAACGCTTAATTTCAGGAACTATCGAACGTAAATAGTTATATTAGAGTCCCAATTTTACCAAATTTACTCCACTTTAAGTGATGTTCCATTAGGTTTTATAGTAATTTTGGTTTTAGGATATGAAGTTCTGAAAGAAAAGTAATTTCTCCTGTTTAATAGTTTTAAATTGAACTATTTTTTTTTTTTATCCTCTCTCACTATACTTGGCAGACTCAGAAATTTTGACTAGTTGTTATATATAGTTTTCATTGAAGTAATCAAGATCTATTATTCATTAAAGTCCGCCAACAGAAACGGTGAATCTTCGTTTGGGTCATCGGGCATTGCGGAATAGGCGCTAACGAACAGGTTGATCTGACAGCTAAGGTCGGGATTTCTGAAGGAATTCCATATAGCGGAAGGCCTGTCGATGACTTCATTACCCTCATTAAGTAGAGCATTAAATTTAAATGGCATCAAATGTTACTGACAATAAATTACAGGAAATCAGATGGGACGTTTCTCCTTGCATACCATCCACTAGAAATAGAGGCAGAGAAAATTAGCCCGCGGTTCTCCACCTGTATGCCAGACTTGCGGAACGCGACTTACCGTAAAACACGTCTTCACTGAATGCCAAGCATACAATTCCCTCAAAATCTTTGTATGAATTACCTGCAGACCCCCATTCAAGTTTGCAGTATAACAAACAAACTGTAAATAAACGTTTTGAATTTCTGAACACTCAAAACTTGACCATAAAATTTCCGATTTTTCAATGGTTATACATCTCAATTCGGAAAATAAGGCAATAAGGACTAATATAAATTTTAGATATTAAGAAAATAATGAATCTTAAGTGGTTGATACCTTAAAATAATAATAAAAAAAAAAAAATCTAAAATTGGGGTGAAATAAATGACTTTTTCCATCGTGCTCCTGTACTGAAAGTGTGAAATGATGCGTTACAAGCACAAGCACATGTATCATGGGAATGATATTTGAATTAATTTATTTTTATTTTAGAGTGGAAAACTCACTATTTAACTTAAAATGAATGGTACCAATTTTTCAATAATGATAATCATCATGAGCAAATGAACGTTCCGGATTTGAATCATCATTGATTGATACCTGAGGAATTTTGCGAATATACCCACCGAACACTTCAATAAAAGACCAATCCCTTGATTTACCAAGACATATCTTTCATAAGGCGGTGATATCACGTGACCTTTTTGTTAAGAGGATGGAATATTTTTAGTAATAATTGAAACTAGGACTATCAATAACTTACTTTACAGTGGTGGCTAAGTGAATTTCCACTAATTTTACAAAAAATACAATTACAGGTCCCCACCTTTTAGGAAAATTACAATTCTATCAATAAACTTTTTGACTAAACAGATTTAGAATTTATATCTAAATCTTAGTATATATAGTTGTATACACAATTTCATGACCACTGCTTATAATTATGTTTATATGTACAAGTTGAAATTATTTTAATATTTATGGTCCAGAACATTAGATACATATTAAAGGTTGAAGATCCAAAGAGACGTATTCAATTCAATTCGATATCTAATAATATTGCGGTTTACCACACATGCGATATCCTGAGTGGATGTAAACGCTAAGGAAGAGGATGTACTTGATATTTCTCAGGAAGTTTATTAAATACAATATAAATACCTGAAATTTATTATAATCTATATCCGTATTTGTACTGTTATATAAAGCCAAAGAATTTGTGTGATCCAACGCGCTAATTTCAGTCCTATTCCAAGGCGTTTTTGTCACGCAAAGAATATGAGAATAAGACATACTGAAACTCCAGACTCGAAGAGATAATATTATTTCTTTCTTTAAAGTCTGTTGGTAGTTCAGCTAATGTTTTGGCGGGTACCCAATATCATATACCGCAAAACCACGATAAAGATAGAAAAACCTATTACCATTTATTCTTGTGTCTGAGCATGAAATCGCTTTAGTTGAGTAATATTTACCGATGTCTGGCTCCAGTAGGGGATTCCCGAGTATAGTAAACGTCTACTATAAATGAGATATAGTATACTACTATATTCTTGAATACTTATGTTTATAGATGATGATATAAAGGTATATTATATTAAGGAAGGCTTTATATATAATATTTAAACTGGTTATTTCTGCAATTTTATAACTGATTTGTTTTTTTAATTGACATTTATTCACTTTTTTTTAAAAGAATTTTTAAATTTCAATTTAAATTTCAATTTCAATTTCAGAATGGACATGTAGTTTTGAATAAACAGTTGAATTCATTCGTTCTATTATTTTATTATATTATTTTTTCTGTATGATAAAGTACGTTGACGTTGAGTGTCTTCGACTAGTTTCGCTACTTAGTCGTAATCACATTAGGCTATGGTTAATACGGGTCATAATTACCAACATACAAAAAAAAGTTTAATTATCTGAAAAATTAAATTTCGTGATTGAACCCATTCAATCATTTAAACGGTATATATTTCAATTGAGAGTTAAATGATAATAATAATAAAATAAAGGAAAAAAAGGGAATAATGAAACGAAAAAAAATGAGTTCAAAAGAAGAAGAAAAAATAAAATAAAAAGACATAATGTTGAAATAATCTTCTCAAAAATAATAAACTTTTCTTTAAAGGAAAAATGCAAACGAATTTGAAAATAAAAATAAATAATAATGATATGTTAATGGTTGACTGTGAATATATATAAATGAGAAGATGTTTGGGAGACGGTAAGTAAAGAGCAAAAATAAATAAAAACTTTTTTAATAGTGCCCACGTTTCGGCCAGAATTTCCAGACTTCGTCAGGGCTATGAACAAAAAACGAAATATTATCCGTACTAAATGAAAGGAATTACAGAATAATTAAAAAATAACTAACATTATAGATATATAAATAGTGTTGAAAGACATGTATGGTCTAAGTATTACAAGATAAAGGCTATAAGAAAAAAGTAATATTAAAATTAAGAAAGAATAAAAAGTAGTAGATATGAAAATCAGTGAAAGTAAATGTGTATATAAAATCAAAATTATTGTTTTGAAAAAATTGGGAAAGAAAACAAAATTAATTAAATATGTAAGTAACATAACAGGATTAAAGAAATAAAATATAAAGTTATAAAGAATATATGTTTATTATTTATATCAAGTAAATGTATGTATAGAATGTAAATTATTTAAAATTAAAGTTATGTAAAAAGTAAAGAAAACTTAATGTATGTAAATAATTAAATATCTAAGTGTAACAGGATTAATGATATCAAATATAAATAAAGAAAATATTTGTGTTTAATGAAATATTTAAGTAGAATACTGGAATGAAAGAAATAAAATATAATATTATACATCTTCTCATTCATAAAAATAAATAATATACGATTAATCAGTGTGACTAATTGCAAATTAGGTTTTTGGAATGTTCTTAATTAGGTTGATGGAATGCTATTAATTAGATCATGGCCTTCTCATTTCAATAACATTTGCTAAAAATATTCTAAAAAATCTCGTTTTCTCTTTTAGTTAATATTGTCCTTTCAAATTGGGTCAGAAAGTTTAATTAGTGTGTGAGTTTGTCGGTTTTAGAGAGTTGCCTTAAATATGTTTTCTAAACATAAAAGATGGGGAAAATACGAGCTTTTATTTATTTTATAAATCATAATACGCGATTTATAAGATTTTTTATAAATATCTTCAGGTAAAAGTCAAAATGGCGTATTTACAAATTTTGTTATCTTGGGTTTATTTGACTTTAATTTGTTTTTCCAATATAATTAAAAATTATTAACTGACTTATCTAATAATTAGAAATAAACTAGTATCTTAAATCTATAACCATAATTCGAACAAGATTCTCAAAGAAATATTGAGATACGCCATTTTGGCATTATGACAATATTATTCAATTGTACCATAAATTTCATCTGGTTCAATATATCTTTTGAACTTATCATATTATATTATATTATTAGATTATATCATCATACTATAATCATAATATAGTAGTAAATTGCTTGCAGTTGAGAAAGCTCTACGCTGTGTAGGTTTGGTTAGAGGAATACAAAAGCCTTATAAGCCTGCTTCCTTTAACCTTCATTGATAGTTAGCCTTATCTATTTGTTAGCTATCAAAACGTAATACAGTCGGTCATAAAAAATTTACACACTTAATTTTGTATTTAGGTGTCATTTGAAAAATCAAAAATTTTATTTTTGAACACTTTTATTTAGTAAAATATTCAGATGTAATACACAGACATAATATTCATAAATACACATAACTGTAAAAGAAGTATAAAAATTTACAAAATTAAAAAGAAAAAATCCTTTTAAGACAAAATGGAAAATTTTGAATTATGTACGTAATATTTTATAAATTTGAACTGCATGCCACTAATATTTCGTCATACCATTGGCATCTATGACAGCCTGTAATAATAATTAGAACAATATTACAGGCGTCAAAATTATAGTGAAGTAAAAATAATATTTAAATTATGAAACGTCATAAAATATAATGAAAATAATGCATTTGAAAAGATAAAAATGAACAACAATAATTAACAGAATATATAAAATAAAATTAGAACCAATTAAATAAAACCATGTATCATTTCGTAAAACATTATGTGACTAAGTTTTGATAGTAATTAAAAAGAAAAAAAAATTATAAAAATCAAATACAATTAAACTAGAAATAATAAATGAAAAGGTACAATTTCTGCTAATACACATATTTACAAACATAAACGAAAATCTAAAACATCAAATACAAAAAATATATAAATTAAGGATATATCCAATCATAATCTTAAGGAATAATCCAATAAATGAACTAAAAGGAAAACGAAAGGAGTAGTGATTATAGTTTATTATATGAATCTTTATATACACACTTGTTTACAGACTTTTCGTAAATATTAAAGCATCCAAGAATATTATCTCTCTTTCCATCTGTTCACATCTTATTTAAAACTTTTAATTGTTATTTTTCCGAAATTGGGGGGACAGAAGGTGGTCGAAGATATGGGATTTGAAGGTTGGAAGGGTATTGGAACTACATTCATAGTTCATTCATAGAAGGAAACTAATAGTTCATCTTCTTGGCTTTGGCTGAACAACGTTACTTCTTGACCGATTTTACACTATTAATTTTCAGATCCAATAGATACCATATTTGTTCTGTGGCATTAATGTCCAGAGAGCGATGGCATTTTAATTTGTCTCGTACAGGATCCACTATTTCATTTTTTAGCCGTGTGCATGGAGTCATTGTCTAGTTGGAAGATAAAAGTAGCTTTGATCCTCAGCACTACTTTTTAAATTGTGTCGATATATAATTCAGTATTCATGATACCATCAGTTAAGGCCAATTTTCCCGTACCATTGCATGACATTAAACACCAAACTTGATTTTTTCCTTTGAACTGTACCATAATAATTATATTTGTGTATAATATTTCTTACTAAAGGTGATATTGGAAGTAGATGCGACTTCTTTTGTCAGTTCATGTAGTGGCATCTTCTTATACAATCCATTGTTCTTTCTTTTTCCTAAACTTTGATGGCAGCAAAAGGGAAGTGTGTCAATACTTTTTTTACTCACTGTATTTCTCTTATTTTTTTAACCAATCTACATCTGCCGTCAGGAAGTTTTTGAAACTAATTGGTTTGAATTTTCATTTATAAATTCAACCTGGAGAGTGCAAGGAAGACTTAATTTACTGCAATTATTACTTTACTTACGGAAAGGCTAGAACTTTGAGAATAAACAGGAAAATGTTTACCTCACCGGTTTGTATACTGTAGTTCCTTCAAGCAAGTCATTAACTTGCGGGGTTGTTGCAAATATTTATTCAATAATTTACGTCGTATTTAAAGAACTCTCAGCTAATTTTGTTCAAGGATTATTTAAAATTTATTCTATTGAAACTTTCCATAATGATGGGTTGTTACTCATCATTAATTGAAATGGTGGATTAAATAATTAACGGTATATTTTCCAATAAAGTTATCAATTGCACATCATTGTTAAAGGTTTCAAATATCAATTATAAAAATAAAACTGTTACTTTCTTTACCTTTACTAGGTCTCAGATGTCTCGTGCAAAATTGTCCAACTAAATTTTGCATTTAATCAAAATTTTTACGAACCAAATTTTCAACTGATCTAACCGTTTTAGAGCCTTTTCCAAGAGTCTGTCAGTTTAATACATATCTTGAACATGTGGACCAATTTTGTTTATGAAATTTAAAGAAACGGATTTTATTAGATTTTTACAAACTTTTTTTTAAATTGCTTTTTATTTATTTGCGAAGAACTTATGATAAACCATTGATGCTTAATCTGTAACTTCTGAACATAACAGTATTTCTAATTTTGATTTTTATCAATTTGAATACCATACATTAAGTTTTGGTGATATTCATTAGTTTCTGGTTTCAGCAGCTTAATTTTAATTTATTTCCTTTGTTTAAATTACTGTCTTTTAACTATAACATGGACATAATTTATTTATAGTATAATTATTTATTTTCTTTGATCAAATAAATCTCTTAATTGGAATGGATTGGGGTGAGGATGTTTAAAATCAGAGTAGGATAATAACATTTATATAATGATAAACTTATCATTGTATTACTATTTTAGTTTTTATTGGAAATTTTGTTGAGGTCTATTATCTCCATGTTAACTTCCTTGTAAAAGGATAATGTAATGGAAGGATTTGTAGTTAGCATGAAAGATATGGTAGATTTGTTGAAGATGTGGCACTTGAATGGTATCCCACTTAATGACTTGCTAAGGTAATGCGTACTGGTTGTGGTAAATGACTTCAGTGACTTTCTGTCTTATAAATTTTCTTTCTCTGAGACATAGAAGTTATCAATTTTATGTTGATTCAATGTGTTTTCATTTACTTCCTCAAATCTTTAAGATAAATACGGTGATTGGTTGTGAAATATTTTTATATTTAAGCGATGTAATTTATTCAGTGTATATGTAATTATTAAAATTATTTCTAATGATCCTTCTTTATGCGAAAATAGTGGATAGTTTCGATCCAAATTCTTTGAAATGTTGTAAGTGTTATTTCAATCGTTCGTAAGAAAAAAAATATCCAAATCATAAAAAATAAATTGTAAGAAATATGAGAAAAGGTTTTACAAAATATTTAAGAAACTTTAGAATATTTATTTTCTTCTTTTTTATTTTTAAAGTCTTTGGAAGCAGATCTTTAAACTTTTGAATGAACATCATGTTGACGCATTTTAGAATTAGGAAATAGTTGCTTTACGGTACATTAAAGATACGGTAGACTAGGCATTGCAAACCAAATTTTCTTTGTGTTTAACCACGGTCAATGGGAACTTGGGAAATACAGTGTCTGGTTTTCTTCAATGCACTGCTACCCTTTGCAACTGAGCTATTTCCCAATTCTACTTTACTATAGTATTTTTTATCGTAGGATACTCTGATTTTTGGATAGTTTTTCTCTAATAATAATCATCCTTTGTATATAAGGTTGTACTGATAAAGAGTTACTTAACAAATTTAACATTTTGGTTTATGTATTATGTCCCTACGAAAAATGCAGGTGTATTACATCGTAAATATACCTGTTTTTATACTGTGATTTATATTGTCAAGTCTGGGTGTAAAATCAACCGTAAATACATTTTTTTGACATCGATAAGCATGTTGCTATCATGCAACCACTCGCAAAAATTATAAGAAATAATTAATTTACTCATTGTATATCCGGTAGTTTATACATATACCTACCTATATGTATGTATTCAATTACTTAACGTATAACTAACGGGGGTATGAAAAAAAAAAGGGGGGAGTCGGGTTAGTTAAATTAACTTAAACCTATGTCACTTTTGAAACATTTACCTATAAAAGGAGACTTACGATAGTTAATTTTGGAAATATTTAAAAAAAAAAAACAGTTAAAATTAAAACAGCGTTCCAGTCTCAGTGATTTAAAATTTTAGTAGGTTAAACGTTTTCTGCTGTTTCAAGCGCCCTCTGGGAACTGAATATTTGCTTGACATCAGTGGAAAAATGTATTTTGTTGAATGCATACTTTCGTGCTCTTGTTTTAGAGCAAAGAAGAATAAGGAAAAAATAAGACAATTTTTGGCCCCATTTTTGCCGTAACAATTGAGTGTCCAGTAAAATCGAACATGTTGAAATTTTATATTTGCCTCAACTAAATAATCGCCTTTGTGTGGACTCTCCTAAGAAATGAGGTGTTCTGTTTTTATGATTAAAATGTTGCCTGACTAAATTGCCTAAATGTCTTATATGCGAAATTACTTAATGATACATATGCAATTATTTTTTATTTTTTTTCATTGATTAATTTTTATTTACAACTATTTTTTTTTATTAATGAATGATTTTCATCGGTAAAACTGATATCAGATATTTTAATTATGAGAGATAGTTGACCGTGGATGACGCACTAGGAGATGATGGTTGGGGGTGCGGTCAAAATGAAACACAAATAAGTTGGTGTAACTTATTTAATTGTGTCAACGTTTCGGCTAGAGTTTCTAGCCTTCATCAGAGCTAATAACAGAACAAGATAACAACCAATGAATATAGAAAATATAAACAGAATGACATGAAGTGAATAATTTTACAGAATGGAATTAATAAAATGAAGTGGTGAGAGAAGTGGAAAATATAATGTATACATAGGTAATTGTAGGATATCACATATCATTTATATTTAATGAATAGTTAATATTGGAGCAGTTTAACAACAGTATAATAAAAAAAATGGTCGCCATTAAATGGCCTTTCAGAACCATCTTTTGCTAATCAAGTTTAATTATTTTACCTCAAAACTTACATTTTTCTCCGAATTTATTTGCTTCTGTTCATTTCTTATCCTACGCATTCACGAGTTCGCAGAGACGATCTACGGCTGAAGTGGATACTCACGTAACTGTAAGATTGACAAGCGTGCATGATCAATCATTTTGTACATGCACGGAGAATTTCCTTTTGACACCACACCGGTACTTGTATGCTCAAACAAACGCCAGTGTGTGCTTGGCCTATGTTGATGTGCGACGTTTCGTTCGCCTTGGCTACTTTTTGCTTCGTTCGCTAGAGGAATAGAAACGTGATATGTGATGTAAACAGTGTTCAATGAAAAGAGGAAATGTATTGCCATGTTAATTTACTGAGTGAATTGAATAAATCTAAGAAGGCGGGAAACGCTGTATAAATGAGACAATGTCTTAAATAGGTGAAATGTTTTATACACTATGCAGTATTATTTTTGTAGTTTTTATTGAAGAATTTTAATAATTAGTATTTGCGTTATAATTATTAATTTATACCATGTATATACAGATTATAATAAAGAAAAAAGAACATGGAAAAAAATGATGCAGTCAGAGTAACAAAAAATAAGCAAAAAAAACTTAATAAATAAATTAAAAATTTGATATCTTAAAAAAAAAAGTATTAAGTCAATATATTAAAAACTGGTTGAATGGTAAAATAATTATTTAAACACAAGATAAAGGAAATAATATGAATATATCTGACACATTCACACCTATGTACAATATTCGCTGTCAGCCTTGGGAACTGTGAATCTAGCTTTGACGCCCTTGTGTGGAAGGAAAAGCAGTACCACGAAATCCTGACACATCTCTTCCAAGGCTTGTTTAGGACGAGCGGTAAATTTAGTATAAGTCAGAATATCAAAATGTTCTACAGCGTATAAAACCCTTTAAACTTTTGAGCCATTGATGACTTAAACTACTTTTACCGTTCTGACTAGATATATCATAATTATATTAACATGATTGAATAAACAGATATAAATATTTTGTCACTTGTCAACACTTTGAATTAAAAAGAATAATACGAATATGAGATGATCTAAACCCAGATTAACTGCTGCACTGCGATTTCTTGCGACGAGGAGTTACGAAAATCACAATTATTTAAATATAATTTCCCGATAGACAGAATTACTTATGTAACTGACAGGTATTTGTTTATGAATGCTGCATTGTTTCAGGAACTATTTCCTAAAACAATTATAAAAAGTAAGCTTTTGTTTGCACAAGCTCTCTAATGTTTACATCACATTTTCAGTTACATTTGCACAAGCTTGTCTAGTACAAAACTTGCATAATTTAAAATTAGGCGATTTCAAAAGTAAATATATGCAAATTTATCCTATAGATGCTAAATAATTTTTTTACTAAATTACTGAGCTTGAAAAATTGTCAAGTTACGTGTGTAACCATCTTACTTGGTTTGTTGTAATACAGTGGTACTATGCGTTCATATCATATATAATATCAAGGACATTTACTGGTATGAAATAAAGTGAAAAGAAAAATTAATCCAATACTTGAAGTTTGAAATAAATAAAATCTTTGTCGTGACTGATGATTTTTACAGTAGGATATGTTTAATTTTTTATGTTTATATTTGAGGGTTGTTTATATAATTACCTATTCCGCTTATTTAGTTTTTAAATAGTTACGGAAAGATATAAAGAAATTATTTGTCAGTTTTTATATGTACGGTGTCCGTATTTTATTCTGAATGCACTTTAATTATTCTTGTTAAAAATTGTCAGGAATTTTTTTAAATAATTGTTTTAATGTAGGACAGCCATATGTTCTGTTGCGTTTGTACCTCGATGCCACAATCCATAATAGTATCTATTTATATGAAATGTATTCTGACCTATTATATTGTGAATCTATGCACTAATAAAACAACATACTAATTATATTTCTGCAAAAAAATAGTGTATTATCACCAACCCTTTCTTTTTTATATAAGTGCGAATTTCTTGGTCTATTCATTTTTTAAGATTTTTTTTATATGGGCAGAGCGTGCGGGTTTCCGACAGGTCGTTATCCTTTGTAAAGACAAGATAAGAACGGACCCTGTAAAGTTCCTCGAATCTATTTTTATCTTTCTCGGGTCCTTGCATCCTTAAATTATATCGCAGTAGGTTCTTTTTTCTATTTATTACTAAATATTAAACTCAATATTTAACCACAAGATTCGTAGTATTCCTAATTAGCAATCGAAAAGATAATAGAGGTTTAGGTATAAGAAAAGATAAAAGTAAAGGTGTTGTTAGAACTGTAATGCTTAACTGAAATGGTTATTTGGGGGTTGACTTAGTCTGAAGTTATCATTTTTACAAAGCACAGAACACATATAAATAATTACATTTCCACACCTTTTTAGTTTAACCCTGCAGAGATCTCTTACATTGATGTTCCCATATTTTAATAAATAAATCCAAATTAAGTTTAAAAAATAAATTAATTCTATATGAATGAGTTATTCGATCGAGCAACTTATGCCTCATGTTTGGAGTTCAAAATGTTTAACCAATTGTAGAGAACCAGTAAGAATTCTAAATTTATCTATGGATTAACAATTATCCTCACTCAACAAAAATGATCATTATGCTCCAAGATTTGCTCTCTTAACTCGACACAATACAACAACCTGTTTTAATTCAAACTGGAACATATATCAGTAAAACAACATTTCCCGAAAATCTAATAATAAAAGAAATTGACAGCTACCACTAGTCTTTCTTAGCAGCTATATTTGTTCATAAAAGAACACAACATATTTTGCTAGGCTGATATCATTGATGTACATATTTCCTCTTTCTGTTCATATATATAGTAGGGGGGGGGGCTCAGTGATAAGGAACTGTGCTACTGACTCCAAGGACCCGGTTTCGAATCTGATCTTTCAGGGGTCCAAGCTTATGGAGTAAGTACCCTTAATTGGATAAAATTCTGGCGGCACTTCCTTACAAAGTACTTCACCCCTGACTCTTCATGGGCAGCGGTACAGTTTAATTAATTTAATATATTTTATTGGAAGAAGATAGTTGACCATGTGAAGTAGATTGTGGGAAGATAGTCCGGGTGGCGGACAATAAAGGTATAAAAATATTAAAAGAAAACTATTTATCGTTAACCAAGGTTTCGCCCCACTTTGTAGGGCTGTCAGATTGAAACAGAGATGTCAACTGAATTATTCATCTTCCTCTAGACCCTCTCAACATCATCCATCTGTACATTCTCATTCCCATTGTCAGATTTGTCATTTTCATTGTACTCCATTCTTCCAATATGCTCCAATTGTTCTCCATAGTCCAACTTCTTGGAAAAAAATAGAAAAATAATCATTACATTCTTTGATATCAGATAAGAGCTATCCCCGTGCTTGGCTTGATTTTTTCTTTATTTTAATCTCTTTCATAGTTCTTTTACTTTTTGTCCTGGACAAATATATTTTGATTTCGATTATTTAACAGTTTCAATTGAAAAAAAAATCTATAGCCTCTCTTATTCTTTTTTATAGTCTATTTTTTACTCCTACTCAATTTATTTATTTATTTTTGATTTGAATTATTAAAAAAAAAAATAATATAATTTAATTTAAGAGCGGTCTTAAAGTTAAACTAGTCCGCAGTTGACGTCTCTGTTTCAATCTGACAGCCCCGATGAAGCCCTGCAAAGTGGGGCGAAACGTTAGTTAAAAATAAATAGTTTTCTTTTGCTATATTTATACCTTTATTGACCGCCACCCAGATTATCTTCCTACAATCTAATAAATATTTTGTTCTAATATTTATTATTTTGGAATAATCATAAATTAAATATAATTTTTATTATGTGCAATATAATAGTAATTATATTATTATTGGTCTGAGGTCTAGTATTATTTATGTAGTCTGCAAAGTGTTTTGATTGGAGTGAACATAGGAAAATATGTATATATATAATTTCGGCATAGAACTTCAGCATTACTGACAACTTTGATCATTATCTAATCTACCAATTGCTTAGCACAAAATTTCCTTTGCGAAATTCCCTCCTCCTTCCCCTCTTCTCCCCAAATGGTTACAATGATTTGACTTGTTGCGTTCCCCGCCATCGACCTATTTCTGGATAACGAAATATTACGGGAGAGGCTCCTGCCTAAAATAGATTTATAGCTCCTCGGTAAACATCATCCTACATAATTTACTGCTTCTTTTCTTGTTAACTACTGATGCCACCCAGCTGGCTTTATTCTCAACAACAGACCAAAAATTCTACTCAATAATTCCACATGCTAGCAGATTAGGTTAGATCATTTTTGAAATCTTAGTTTTAGTCATCACAGATCTTTTTCTCTTTAGACTCTTCTAGTATTTAGGGTATAATTATTCCTCTATTATTGTATAGGTTAATTGGCTCAGCTTTCAGTTAAGTATAAATTTAAGAATTTACTCTTAATAGGTTATAATTGACATTTGTACAAACTTTTTAAGGGTGAGAAAAAACTATTTTAATTTTGACCAAATTATTATATTTTCAGTTTTATAAGAGCCTTCGTTAAGATTTATAACCTTTCTAAAGGGTTCTCTTCAATTAATGAAAACAAATCGATTAATTATTCCGTTGATTATTGTAATATATCTGTTTGCATCTTGAGATATTTAATCGATTTATGTTTTCTCTAAATTATGTAAGTAATAATCTTAATGCCTGGTCTGACTAACTAAAGTAGTGCACGGTTTGTGAATATCCCCATCATTTTTTGTTTAAAAAATATAATAGGCCAGTTTACTTAATAATTTAAATATTTGCTAAAATTTATTTTATCAAAAAGCAATTATTTTTAATGTTTGTATATATCCTTTAATCTACTCTGAACAAGCTAGATATAAAATAAATCCATGTTAACCATTTTCATGAGCTAAAATATAGATTTGTGAAATTTATCATACATAACTATTATACCAACAATATTTAGTATTTCCCAACTATCAGCATATTTCACTGAAATTTGTTCAATTCCAATTGACCATTTCATTAACAATGAAAATTATTACAATGTTTGGAATATTAATCTCCAGCGTTAACCTACAATTTTTGTAGTTTGAACTAGGTTCTCAAATCTTTTATTTCCTAGTGTTTGAGAGATTGATAGCTCCGTCTTTTACATCTGCATGACGAAGTTCCTCGTGCTAGGTAAAATAATATATTTATTTAGGCTTAATTTAGGGGAGGGTAGGAGTAATGCTTCAGATAACTTACCTATACTTACCCGAGTTAAAGGGACAGCTTTTCACTCCGTAGGCCATGAGTCTAAGAGGAGAAATAAGTCAGTTATTACACCCCAATTTTTGATTTATTTAATGAAACTGTGTATAATTACTAGTTACATTACATTATAATTAGAAAACTGATAAGTCTGCCAAGTTTAGGTAGGGGAATAAAAAATGGCGGCTGTTTCAGAACGTTATAAAAAAATATCTTCGAAGCTTCTTATCTTTAAAATTATCTACAACACTAGAAAAACTAATTGGGGATCATTTAAAGTAGATTAAATTGTATAAAATATGAGCTCTAATAGAACTACTTATGTTCAATAGTTCTCGAGATATAGCTTTTTAAAAAGCAGTATTTCATGGAAAATCTATAGTTCCTGAGTTTATTTTGGTAAATCTGTATCTCAGGAATCATAAGACCTACTGATGTCTTTTAGCACTCAAATTGAAGTTGGTTTAATTTGTCATAATGTAGTTTACGACATTTATCTTTGTCGGAGTAGTATTTTTCGCGAAATTTGACTAAATAAATTAACAGAATCTTTATTTCTAGTGGCTCGGAAAATTTTGATTTATGAAAAATAAATCTGAAATGATTTGACGTAGAGATGTCTGCCAGTACTCAAAATAGAACTAGTTTAACGTTCTATGAAGTGGTTAGTGACAATTATCTTTGTAGTGATAGTAGTTTTTATTATATGGATTTTGCTTATGAAATGTTCTCCAAACACCTACAAATCAATTCATTTTAGCAAATATAAAAACTACTATTCTTACGAAGATTAATCTTCAAAATTTTAGTGCTTATAACACATCTATACGTTTTGAATAGTTTTTGCAAAATTAATTAAAAAACTAATATTTAGTTATGAAATGTTACTTTTTAATAAACTGTATATCAGGAACTGGTAACGTAAATTTCTCTATTACGACTCATATTTTAGCTTGTTTATTCTATTTTAAATTAATTAACTTAGGTTTTCTCGTGTTGTAGGTAGTTTTAAAGATTTAAAGCTCTGAAAAAAAGTATTTTTTTTTTTATACTCGAGGTTGATAAGGTCAACTCTCTCAGCTAAAAACGGTCTATTTATTCGGAGAAAAAGTGTATGGATTAAACTATGAAAAATCATAACCTTTCTCCACTTATTTTGCGTAAATTATTTTTTAGATACCACTTCGAGCAGGTCTCCCGGAATTTAGGCGGTCTTTGTGAATCTGCGGTACTTAATACAAAGTTTCATTACTGTACAAATTTATATTATCTATTTTACCTGTACTGTAAGTTTTAATTAATTTAGCTTTTAATTAATATTTTTTTCCTGTTCTTTTGAACTTGCTTGTAGGGTCTAGTTCTTTAGACCGATCCGGTTATTTACATTTCTGGTTGGAGATTCAGTTCTAATTATAACTTATCCTTGTCTATTTCTGTTCTCCGAAGGGTTATCAACATTCCTGTTCTTTTGCGGTCCAATTAATTTCTTGTGGTAATTAGTTATATTTTATTAATCTATTTTTGTTTTTTTCTTATAAAATATATTAATTATTGCTGGAGGTTATTGAATATAAACTATGGAACGTACTAAATACCATTGTTCAAGCTGCAAAAGATATTTTTCTACAGCGGTTAGAACATTATTCCTTTTTTTCTGTGGTTCCATTTATAAGAATTACTAAAGACGGTCAATGAACCGCCTTCTTTTCATTTTTAACTTAGCCTCAGAAGAGTCTGCTGGGGTCAGTGCTAACGAGGATGGGATGTGTGCCAATGTAAGGTCGTTCATCCACTCTTCGCGTTCTCTGCTATCTGAATATAGATCATAAGTGTTCGCGTGTTAATTGCTCTATACCATTCACTTGTTTATTCATACGATTAGTCGCCAGAGAATCGGAAGTTTAATTACGGCAGTTGTAAAACGATTACAGTGGTCCTTTGTTAGGTTTAACCCTTCATCCAACTAGGAAAGGATTAGCGAGGTATTCTAGGGTTGGACTTCGTATACCCAGTCAACGCACTTCATACCGGATAGAATGTAATCGAATAATTTTCCCACACTCTTACAAGGTCTTTTAAAGTTAATCGTTAACTCAAATATCATCAGAATTTCTAGTCTCACAGATATCTTTAGTTATTTGTTGGTTTAATGCTATTCAGTTATGGAAAAGGAAGATACTTAATTTATTTTATATTCTAATTAGATAGGAATTTGTTCAAAATGATTTATTTTATTTTTCCTACTTAATTGTTTAATTTATATCTATTTATCATGAATCTATATCTATAAGATAAATCTATTATCAATTAATAAATAATTATTCATTTTTTATCATATATATATATATTTTTTATTCTCTTCAATGTTTACCTATAGTTGGGATGAATGAATAACTGCACAAATAATTATTATACTAGAGTGTTGTAGATTGAGTAATTTTTAATAAAAGTTTTTAATCGTTAAAAAAAATATTTAATTTGTTGTCTGTAGACTGTTGTAAATTTCAGAGTCTCATTCCTTATTTTTTTATTTGGGCATATTGAAGATTTGAACAAAGTTAGAATAAGTTATTATGTTGTCCCAAAATTAAATTTCAATTAATTAGTATTTTTTAAAAAAAATGTCTGAAATTTGAACCTTAATTAAAATTATTTGTTTGTTGATTTACTGTTTACATTGATTGTTGGAACTTAATCGTTTAGATAGTTCTTTTTTTTCTATTGTTATCAGATAAAGATGTTTTTGTTTATTTATCGGTCCTTATTCAACATTAACCATTGGCAATTAATAACTCGATTCTACAGATGGATCTTCCGCCATATTGGTTTATTATTTAACTTTTCACTTGATTTTCCTTCATTTTATTGTTTCAAACTACATCTGTTGACAGCCAGTTGAAAAAGTGACCATACCAGTTACAGTATAAAATTAGAATAGAGTTAATTTTAAATATAAAAATATTCAAAACACAACGATATATGAGAATATTTTAATATTTTATGACTATATTTTCGCGCCCAATCGGAATAACAATATATGTGGTAATTAACGTTCTTGCTTCACTGCCATTATATGTACTGTCAAAGATAGCACCATACCTATTACGACAGATCTGCCTCTACAGTAAATACTGTCAGACAGTCTCTAAAATACTGTTTGCACTATAGCAGTTGTTCTACAGCTGTTATATGGTAGTTACTGTAAAATGTCATTCTTAAAACGGACGTTTATGCTCTTTTCGCCCATTGAATTATTACAAACACTATTCTGAACTACTTGGGAACACTAAAATTATCAAATATATGGAATCGTGCCATATTTCATATACAGATATGAAATATTGGAATGATCCTGGTGGTTGAGCTTAGATGCTGGTCTCATCTCATTGTATAAAGCGTGGTTAAGAATTTAAGTCCATACCGATTACTGGATGTATGGCCCTTCATGGTACAGTTTCTTTCTTAATTTCTACACTTCAAATATTTTAGGAAATGAAACTAGTGATTCCTACCCGGATTCGATCCCGAAACCGTTTCTGGCTCGACCTAGTGGTTACAATTGTTCTCACAGATAATATATAACTGCCTTAGGATTAGTTGAAGTTCATTTCGCAATAATGAAATATGATGGGTTTTTGTGGTTAGGCAATTTACTGTCAGTTATTAAGATAACCAACAGTCTTCCTGCTGAAGGGTCGTTGTCTTATTGATAGTTGCAATTACAGCTACGTGTCGAGTTATAAGATTTTCACTCGAGAGATGCTAGAGATCTGTAAGCCTAGGTTACAAGGTGACAGGAATAGAGACAGTGAAAAATATAACAGCCACTACGATCGTAGAACTAGCCATTTATAGTCGTGGCAGTACTGTCGTACTGTCAGGGTGATTGTTGGTAGTACTATCTACAGTGTGTGAATACGTGACTGGTAACTGCTGCATGTAGACGCATTGATAAGGTCTCTATATAACCTTATATGTAACTAATAAAACTGTATGTTTCCTATTGGTTATTTGTCTATACTTGTTGTTCTCCTAGAATTCCGCACCCCACAAAATGCGGCCTACACCACTCCCGACTCGCGGTATAAGGAGTCCGCCTAGAAATCGTTTGAAACTTAAGTACTTTAAAAGTATACTATGAGTCACTTCAATTATGCTTTACCTCTCAGATAGCAACATCAGGAAAAGCGATTTTTAATTGTTGATCCTCACAAAATTAAATATTTTTTATATCCTGGCTCTATAATAAATCTTGTTTTTTTAAGTTTATTTCTATTACCAAATTCTTTCTATCTTTTGTATTTATTTGAATTAATATAATTGTATTTTGGTTTATGTCAATGAAAAAAATTTTTTTTAAAATTATTTTACTATATAAAATAGATATTTTCGCGACGTTAGGGTTAGGTTCATATCAGTATGCAAACAAGCAATCATACATTCTGATTGCTTGCACGACGGATAATTGTCACGTGGATATAAGTCATTACTTGCTAGCAGTTACTGTTCCGAAAAACAGGTAGCTGTCGAAGGTTGCTTTCGAGATTTGTGTATTTAATTTATTTTATTCACAAATTGTGCATCTATAAACTGTCATAGCTTTATTTATTAAGTGTTTATTTGAAAAATATTTCCTATTTTATTTAAAAATTTCCAGTAATTTCAGCATTTTTTTTTTTTTTTATATCCTGGTTATTTTTATAAATAATGATAATAAGTAATTTTTTTTTTTGGAATTCAGTTCATCTAATATGTTTATTTGAATTAATTTAATACTATTTCGTAAATATTATTGTCTACTGTAATAATACATAACCAATACTATAATATAGTGATTTACTATAAAATATCTATTTTAGTTACGAACTCTAGGTGCAGCCATGAAATATTGACATAACGGTTAAGGAATTGAGGTAGGATGATCCTAACGCCCTTCCTATTATTCAGCTCCGACAAAGGTTAATGGTGGCACCATGTTATGACCTTCCCCAACCCTCAGGTGTTGGGAAATGTTTTAGTTGCTATGTTTTCTCTAAAAATAATACGGTTTTTTGTAGTCAGGAATATCCGGAAATATTTTTTCTGGTATTTTGTCTTAGCCAAATTTTCCTTCCAAAAATAAATTAAGTACAATAGGTACACTAATTAAAACAAATACCTACAATAATATTTTTGTTATAGGTAGAAGTTGTATGTTTTGTTTTCCTGCATCTTTCTGTACAATTTTCTTTTTCCTTATTTTTTTTTTTATGCCATGTACCCTTGCTTCAGAGCTTCCTAATGACAAATACATTTAGGTACCAGTGAAGAGAGAGTTCCTAAAAAAGCTCCAAATTATTATTATTTTTTCATGCAGAATACAAACAAATTTTGTTTAATCATACTAAATTCAGTATAAATGATTAAAAGAAATAAATATAAACTTAATTTGGTATTGTTATATTTTAGATGATGGTATATTGTTCGCATACCATCGAAACTTTGAAAGTAGATACGATTGGTTTTGTCTGAGAATATGTTAGTTAAGACATATTTAATCTAAATCAAACCTTGCAATTTGAAAATTCGGTCTTCGGGTGTTTAGGCTGAAAACCGGCAATATATTTGTGGGAAAAGTTAAATTACATTAGTTAATTTACAAAATTAATATCCAGAATTGTGAAGGTGTATATATTGGTGAGACTTCTAAAACATTAAATACTAGGGTTGAGTAACATAAGAGTAATTGTCAAAATATCAACACAACACCGCTGGCATATAGCACACATAGCATAAAGTATAAATATGATTTTAATTTTAAAAATCCAACAATTTTTAACATAGTAGATCACAAAAGAAATAGAAAAATAACAGAAGCTATATGTATCACAAAAAACATTGATGACGCTATTAATTTTTAGTCGAGTACCAAAAATTTATGTACACATTACATAGATATAGTAAATCATTTAATTTAATTTAATGTTGTATAATAGTATTGAATAATAAAATAAATTTAATAGATTATTGTGTTGTAATATGTTTAAAAAAAAATATTGTTAATAGATTAGTCATCTTTTGTGAAACAGAGGTAGTTTTAGGAAGGTATTTCAGATCTCCTTATTTATAAAATGTTGGTATTTTTAATTATTAATGTTTATATTATTGACAAAAATATGTTATTATTAACATAATTAGAATAATAAGGAGAACACAAAATCTAATTTTGAAAGATATTTTATTCAGGTAATTTTATCAAATTTTAAAAAAGAAATTGTGATATATTCATTAAGTGTTGCATGCATAGGATGAATATTGTGAATTTGTTTGTAGATACCTGATGATGGGGTGACAACCCCGGAAAGTTTTTATTGGTTTTAATGAAATAAAATAAAATAATTTAAACAGGGAAGAGTACTTTGCATTCAGAAGATCTACGAGTAATAAATAAATGTGATTTAAGTTTTAGAATTTTGGGGCTCCAATAAACCATCAAATTCCTTCCGAATCCAATCCTTACAGTCCAAAATCCTTTGTAAAATCCTTAATGCTCCTTACTTTGTTACAAATCAAGTCATCCACCTGGACCTCAATGTTCCATACGTTGTCGATTTTGCCAGAACCAGATACCATTCCTTCCTTGATAAACTTCTCAACCACCCAGATCCACTTGTTTCTAACCTGGCTTCTCCTTTATTACCTAATAATTTTCCTAGGCTTCTGAAAAGAAGATGTCCTCGAGATCTTCTCCTCTAGAAATGTTATTGGAGTTCTATTAGTGGGTAGATTATCCACATTTTTTATCATGTCACTATGTCACCTACAGCAAATTTACTTGTATATATTTTTATACAGTTGTAAATAACAATAAATAAATTATTAAAAAAAAAAGTTTTAGAATATTTGAGAAGAACATATGAAAACAGGAAATTTCCAAATTCGCTACGAAGAGCTGAGATGGGATTGCCTAAAGCCCTTTACATTATTTCAAAAGAACTGTCAATAACTACTATGGGGTGTGAAGAACATACGTTACGACAACCGGATACATAACACGACGAGGACAGTTAGATTTTTATAGAAGGAAGAGGGGGTGTGATGCAGGCGAACCGCCTGGGGGTGGAAAATCAACCCCAAATCTAGCCTTAAATTAAATCTTTCCCACCCTCCAGTCTGGGGGATCGGCGTTAGACTCTCTCTGTAAACATTTGCTTTATGAGCCGACAGTGGAAGGAAGGAGTTTGACCTATTACCATTGTAATAATCAGATTAAATAAACATTTCCGTGTTTAGATGATGTTATCTTTTCCTATTAGGGATGACGAACGGGGCAGACTGGGTGGCTGCAGTTCGGTAACACGATCGCCTGTCTATCCGATCTCGCTCCAGCTCTCTCCACACGTTTACATATGGAGTTTTGAAGTTTTATTACTGTGTACTGTACTGACATTATTATCGTCTAGTTTGCTTTTACCTGGAACGTTTTGGAGAATCTGGAAATTAGCTTATCTAAGTTATACAAATTCCATGTTAGTGATATCCAATTAAATAATAATGTGTAAGTAATGATTAAGTAATATATAAATAGTGATAACAATGTGAATAAACATTATGAAATGTGTGAAATAAAGCGATTTATATAAAATAAAATAAAAA
>NW_027111983.1:837597-848313 GCF_000696795.3 Halyomorpha halys | reverse complement strand
AAAAGAAATAAAATTGAAAAATAAATAAATAAAATAAAAATGGATTCTTAATAAAAGAGAAGAGTAAAGTAATAACAAAAACAACGACATTCGCAGACCTAACAATCGCCCTATAATGGGACGAAATAAAAATAAAATAGAAGTAATGTCAATAATAGAATTGATAAATATAGAATTCTTAACAGGATGTCCTGCAGCTGCCTGGGATTCAGGAATTAAACTTTCTGGAAAAGAATAATAATATTAATATTAAATAGGAAGAGAAATATACTGACTAGGGTGGAATTTCCGTCAAGAGTGGGTGGGTATGAAATCGTGTCGGCCTACAAGTGGAAGACGTACGTAAGCTTGTGCATCTCCTTACATTAAAAGTTTAGATGGATTTGAATATAAGTCACTAAATTGGTAGAAAGAAGGATTAACAAAGTTTTTCCGAGTTTTTTAACATTTTCCGCAGCCAAGTCGGTTGTTGTAAACAGTCGATTCTTGGGTCAGAAGGACTTACATTGAATATCATGGTTAAGAAGTGTGTATAACTGAGTAAACCATAGATTTTTTATTGGTTACTAGAGAAATTTTATTATATGTGCATTTATTAAATCATCTTAGTTTTTATATATTTTTTAAGGTTATTGTTTGAGATTATACATGGTTAGGTGATACGGGGACCGTTGTTCGGCGCGGCTGAAGCCTATCCTCTGTTCCTGAGGATGCAGCGGCAGGGAGGGCTGACCGTAGCGGAACTGATAGCCGTGAAGGGAGACAAAGAGGGGACGATGGCGATATTAAGACAAGGCTCATAGTGGAGTTTATTTAACGGCAGTTCCAACAGGTGTCGAGGAGGAATGTTGGTGTCAATCCTGTTGACCGACTGTCATGAAACTAATCCGTCAAACTGTTACGGGTCAATCCTTCATCACTTATGTGATATATTTATTTTCAATTGAACTTTTTATTTTTTTAGTCTATTTATTCAATTAACAACTGCGAATGCTAAAAGAAACTAAAACAAATCTTTGAAAAAAAAAAATGTTGTAACCTAATTTGTTATTAGGTAATAAGACTTGTTTATTGTATAACACCGCATTAACCCATTCGTGTCATTAGTAGGTTAATTAACAACACAAGTCTGAAGCTAAAAAGTCTACATTTTGATTCTTTTGCTGAATTATATGTTTTAAATTATGAGAGATAGTTGACCTTATACCTTGACCTTATGTAGTGTATGACTTATACGAGGAGAAGATGGTTGGGGGTGTGGTCAAAATAAAACGCAAATAAGTTGGTGTAACTTATTATTGTGATAGATTGTTAGTTTTGTTCACCATTATTTATTATTGTTGTTTTCAAAATATATTTTTCTTCTATTCATTTCTTTTATTAAACTTTACTTAAATTTTGGCTCTTTATCTATTACTATGGTTACATATATTTTCTTTCTCTCAATATTATTTTTCTCTCCATATTTTAATTTTTAAATTAAAACTATTATATTCAATTAAAAATAATATATTCATATTTTTTTGCATTATATAACTTCATTTTTGATTTATTTCCTTAATTATTTTACCTACTTATTCAATTACCTATGTATACATTTTATTTTCCACTTCTCTCATCACTTTATTTTATTAATTCCATTCTGTAAAATTATTTACTTTATGTCATTCTGTTTATATTTTATTTTTTATATTCATTGGTTGTTATCTTGTTCTGTTCTTAGCCCTGATGAAGGCTAGAAACTCTAGCCGAAACGTTGGCACGATTAAATAAGTTACATCAACTTATTTGTGTGTTATTTTGACTGCATGGTTGGGGGCATCTTCTCCTCGTATATGTTTTAAAATGTGCTGAAAACAAAATTGATCTCTATTTCTCTCATATCAAAGTTTTTTTTTTGTGATATTTTGAGGAAGTATCATTCCCTTGCCGCCTCGACGTTAAATTGGGAGACCCTAGGGTGCACGGGCTCTTAGTTTTGGATGCACTGGTTTTAGATTACACTGAGAAATGTTTTCTACTATCACTGATTATGAATAAAAATTAAGGAATAACGATCACAAAATCATAGTGTTTCAAGATACTAGCACTAATCATGAAGCATAGGATGACTTTTGAGACAAACCTTTGGTGATAGGAATAATATCGGAGGGTGTACATATCAGAATGTCGGCAAGTATTTATTTATCTGTTCCCATCAGACCTAATTTTATGCTAAATAAAATATAAAACTTTAATTTTACAAAAAACTTAACGTGATTGATTTTTCAAAGTACTTTTTTTTCAGATAGTGGAACGTTAAAATCTAATAGAAAAAGTAAAAAATCAATGCATTTCTTTTGTTCACAGTGCTTATGGTAGTAAAATATCCATTTTTTAAATATGTATTTTGCAAAACAATACATGTTTATGATGGGGGTAAATTGAGTTCGTTTCAGTCTCATCACACAACACATTTTTAATTTAGAAACAGTATCGTCTTTAGTGAAAAGTAGCAGGAGTTATTAGGTCAGTTAGTCATTGAAATGTATCATTGTCCCAAATAGGAAACTTACCTATTTAAAAAAAAAAAACTATTACATGTAGTTATACAAAGGTAGAAACTTACTAAAATAAGGGAAAACTACTTATATTATTTTACCAACTAAGTATTTTTTTTTAGTAATTTATGTACTAGGAGTGGGCACTAGTTTAGTTTATTTACTAGCTCGATGTAGTACATGGCTCCAGTTTAAAGTTGTATCTATTATGTTAGATATATGTAGTATCAGGGATTGATTGGTATGCTAAATAAAGCTTTTCTCTTCTCTTACTTTAGTTTTTTTTTTTGGCTTTCAGAGGCGACAGATTTCATGGAAAAGTGCTAAATCTCATTTTTGATTTCTAAATTCTTACTGGAACTTTAGTTAAAGTCATTAAAAAAATGTGAGGTTTCAGAGCTCTGTTAGAGGTAGGTTTGCGGTTCGAGACAGTTCAAATTGTGTTTTATAGATTTCTGCTTGGACATAAATACCCGCTACGTAGGGTTCTGCGTTTTAAAGCCCAAAAATGAATCGTTTTTGAGATAGTGCACGAATCAGGCACGGGTCAAACATTTTAAAATTTGCTTCTACAACGCCATTGTTACACTGGGCTTCTTACGCTACGATTGATCGATCTGCCCAACCGATTTTTGATTTTGATGGCTCAAATTATTTAACTAGGTATCATGAATGTTTTGAAACAAGTTGAGATCAAAATCCTGAAAAAGATTGGGTTTTAGTTTGTCTGTCTCTGTTTGTAAAAAAATATTTTGAGTCAAAGACTTGAAATGGTATTATTGCTTAGATTAGCTAGTGATGTTTCAAGAATGTTTAGAACACTTTGAGCTTAAAGTATTGAAAAAAAAAGTTTAATCTGACTATTTAGGAATCTGTAAGATTTTTTTTTTGCTGTATATACGTATATTTTTCAGTGGTGCAACGTAATTACTTACTACATAAACTGTTAGTTGAACATAGCCATTACTATTGTTGTGTTGAATAAACTTCCTCGATGAAATTACATTGTTTATACAAAGGAGCATGATATCACTTATATTTCGAATGAATTAAAGAGAAGGAGTAAACATATCTAGTGCAAAAATTCTTGCAGGAGTAAACCATTAATTTATTTATTCTATTATATTAACTGTGTATAAACTCAGGAGTTGGTTGACCGCCTGAGGACACGCTCAGTCCCCCTAAAGCCGATCCCCTTAATTGGTGGGGAATAATCCTGGGGGATAAGCATGAAGGTTGACCATATTGTCTTGTTTTGTAACCATTTGTCCAAAAGAAATATTGATCTGTAAACCTTTCATGAGTTGTAATGATGTTTTTTTTAAATATCTCAATCTATTGCTTTTTATATTTTATTTATAAATAAATCTGTGGGCAAACAATTCGCAAAATGGTGCTACACTGTACGTTATTGAACAGAATATTAACTAATTTTTCAGGTGGTCTTGTATTTTAGCGATCAATTTTGTTTTGCAGATCTGGTTTCGATGTATTTTGTTACTTCATGGATTTTTAAAACTATAGAACTCAGTTTTTTTTTTTTTTATCAATTGAATAAATTTGCTAACCATTGGTTTAATTTCCCAATGGTTTAATTTACGTTAAACTATTACCTCGTGTTTTGATCATATTTTCATTGTTTCTAACATGCTTATTAAAGTGATGAATTTTTATCTGTTTAGGACCTTCTCAGGTATGATTTTGTATTGTGGATTTGTATGTTGTAAATTTTACATACCATGTTATACCTGTGTGGATTCTGTCAATTTTTTTTTTCGTTTGTGAAAAAAGTTGTCCTTGTCTAAATTGTAGAGTTTTGTTCTGACGTCTTAAATTAACATATAAACTTTCCTATGATGTTGGAAGTCGGTTTAGAAAAAACTGCAAGTTGTAGATTAAAGTTCAGATGTTGGGTCAAAATTTTATGTTCAATTGGTTTTAATTCCCAATTTAATGATCTTGTTTATCGGAATGCCTTTTCTTTTTTTCCTAAAACACCAATCGCTTACTCAGTAATAAAAGTTGTTTGAATTTGATCAAAAGCATGGTGTTTATGTTATGTTACCGCCATTCAATGATACCGTGCTTGTCCAAATGGGTTTTATTACTATTTTTTTTAGTTGTATATGTATTTAATTCCTTGAGGAAAACATTAATAAAGAGCTCAGCTAAGGAAGAAAGGCTGCGAAGAATGTCGCTCTTTCTTTAATGAACAAAAGAGGTTCCGTTAGGCGTTTAAAAAAAGTTTAAGGTATTAGCAGTGTAAGGTATTTGATAGCGTGTTCGTAATGGGCAAGGAATATGAAATATTAGCTGTATTAAGAAATTGTTTTCATTAGGATTATAGTTTTGTTCACAATTTATGCACTGCTATAATCTTGTACTATTCTACTTACAAATATCAGGGCTAACATAAGTTCCTGGCATTTTTATGGAAAATTTCAAAGACAATTATAGATATTTCTTAATTTAATTAAATATGACTGTTGATTAGTTTGTACATTCCATTTTTTAATGGAATGTTCTCAGCATAATTTATCAATGGAGTTGTTTTCTACTAAAACTTACCCACTTGGGATCATCGATTTCTATGAAAATGTTTTGTCGATACTAGGTCGAAAAATATTAAACATGTGTGTTTTATATAATTTTAGAGATTTTATGGTTATCGAAAATTACTTGTATATAGAATGATTGATCTCATTTGAACAAGGGGCTGACAGTTAAAAATGACGTATTCATTTATATTTTTAATTGTCAGTCCGCTGTTTAGTTCTTCACTCATCAAATTAGCCCTGATGAAACCTACATACTGGGTTGAAACGTCGGCTATAAATTGTTAAGAACTATTTTTATTTCTTCTCGACTCCAGCTTTGACTATCTCTTTTACAAATCAAAAATTACTAGAACCAAAACACGTTTCCAGTGAAGTAGGCAACCAATTTTTTTTTTTTAGAAAATATCAAGTCAGATATGTACTTATTGTATTTTGTATTGAAATGAATTAATAGTTTATCACAAATTAATGACATTAAGCATTATTATTCAAATACTCATTAATAGAATATGTACAGAAATAATAGAGAAAAAAATCTAAATGAAACAATAGTACTCACTAAATTAAAAGAAAAAAAATGTTTTTTTTAAATATCTTTATTGAAATTTACAACTGTATATTACATAACACATTCAGTAAATTTTATCTTAGTTAAAATGGAGTGTTACAGGCGTGAAGAGCTGCCAATTGGTAGCACTCTAATGACCTTTCACATTAGCTGGTCTCGTGGTCATCTTTTCAGGCGCCTCGGAGGATTGTCAGGAATGGAAGAGGATGCAAGGTTAGAAATTAGGGGGTTTGAGTGATTAGGGAGTTTATTATGGAAGGAGTGATATCTGATTCGGGGTAGATCGGTTACAAAGGAAACATAAAGGTCTTTATGTATGATTTCATTTGTGACAAAGTAAGGAGCATTGAGGATTTTACGAAGGATTTTGGATTGTAAGGATTGAATACGAGAGGAACTCGAAGGTTTAGTGGAGCCCCAAAGCGCACTCCATATGTCCAGATTGGCCTTATTGCTGTCATGTAGATCAGTCTTTTGTAATGTTTTGGAAGTTTAGACCGTTTGTCTAGTAAGTGCTGTAATAGTCGAAATCGACGTGCAGTTTACTGTTTTTTCAGTCTTGAGGATTCCAGGTTAATCGTTTGTCCAAGGTAGCGGATCTGTTCGACAGGGGTAAGACTAACATATTAAATGAAACTGTAGGGCAGTCGGTAGGTTTACGACGAAAGGTAAAGGTGATTTGATGGGATTTGTTGGAATTTATCTTAATCCTCCAATCACGACACCATTCATCGAGAACTGTGTTATGGGATTGTAGAGTTTGGGATACAATTAATGGGTTATAATTAACTGCGAACACACATGTTTCATCGGCATACGTGGTGAGGATAGTGTTAGGATTGGTTGGAATGTCAGCTGTATAGACCATGTAGAGGATGGGACCAAGTATACTACCTTGAGGAACACCAGCGGACTGAGAATAGAGGGATGAATAGAAACCATTGTGGTTTACTTGAAATAATCTATCAATGAGAAAGGAACGAATGATGAAAAAGTATGTAGGAGGTAGGAATTTACGGAATTTGTAAAGCAGTCCCGGGTGCCAGACTCGATTAAAAGCCTGTTCTATATCGAAAAAAACTCCAGCGCAGTACATTCCGCGCTCCAAAGGAGACGAGACAACGTCCACCACACGATGACGTTGCTGGATAGTGGAGTGGGATGTTCGGAATCCAAATTGGTGATCAGAGATTGAAAAAAAAAATTAAATTTAAAATAATAATAATGATAATAAGGATGTGTATTAATGAATGAAAATACTAGCATGATTGGTTTAAATAAAATATGAGCTAATATCGTAAATATAATAAAATAAAACTGATCACGTAAAAAAAAAAAAAAATTAAATAATTTATATACAAGACAAAGAAAATTAAATTGAAGTAACAATAAAATAAATACACATTCGGCCCTATTAGAATAAAAAAAAAATAACAACTAAAAATAAATACATTTTGTAGGGAAGTTCCTAAGCATTGCATCCCAACCCCCGTGTGGAAGGCAAGAGCAGGGCTCCAAGTAAAGTTAGTGTCTTCTAGAACCCTCAAATATTAACTTTCATTTAGATCTTCATGAAAGTTTGTTCATTTAAATCAAAAATATTACTTTTTGGATTTTATTTTGAAGGTTATCCCATTTTCTACCGATGTCCTTCGCTCAAGAAAAAAAATCGTAACTCCTCAAAATTTTATCCAAAATTCAACGTCCCTATAACTGTTGAAAAGATGAATATCCAGTCTTCCAACCCATATCTATATCTTTTAGATTTTTTCCTTCATGATAGAGAAACTTTCAAATAAAGAACAACTTCTCAAACGTTTCATTTTATATCCTAGGTTCTAATTTATTTACACTGGTCTGGTTTGTAGTATTTAGTGCAGTTTAGATATCCCTGAACCATTCCTTAGTTTCTAGTAGATTAGTACGGTTGTATTGTGGTTATTACTTTTTTTGTATTTTAAAAAAATGTATGGCTCTAATAATGAATAAAAATATTTAGTACGATGAAAGTATCTATTTGACCGTTTTTTGAAGATTGATTTAATCATTGCTAATAATTAACAGAAAGTACTCCTGACAGTTCCTTAAACAAATAATTACATTTAAATAAATTTTTTAATAAAAAATACCTTATAATAGAATTAAGCAATTTTGTTAAGTGTTAATTCTATTGTTAGCCATTAGGTTACAAACCGCCTTTGTAGGAAAAGTGTAACTCCGGTTACATAAGAAGCGAACCCCTCGTTGAAGAAAGTCTATTGAAATCGAGAAGCTCCACTTGAAGGGAAGCCATAACATCCAAAACCGATCAGGTTTGTCAACTGTAACCGTAAACTTTCTAAAAGAAATAAGTCTTAATTAAATTAGACACTCTGTGGTTTTTACTTAAAATTCATAAAATATTTGTTTAACTATATATAACTATAAATAAATTTTATTATAAATAACTCTACTGTGACTTTATAGTCTAATATTTTAGTAGTATTTCATATTGCAGAATATTTGTCTTATATTACACGAATTAGCTGAATTCAAGGAATTTTTTTTTGTTCATGGAGAAAAAAAAAATTTATTTTCAAATTACATTTTGATAATTTAGTTGTATAACCAAAAATTCGTTCGGTTGATTTTTGATAGTGTTAATATTTTTTGATTTGTAGAAATAAAAAATGAGAACTTTTTTTTTCACTAAGTATACTTTTTTGGCTTATTTATGATGTTCCAGATTTGTAGCACTAAAATAAATAAATGATTTCTTAGTGTACTAAATCGACCAATTTCAAATTTGTATGGCATCCAAAGCACAGACAACACAACACACCAGACAAACAAATCAGACTTTATTAGGTAAATTTGAATTTGAGATATATATAGATGAATTTATAATGGTTTAAATAAATTCGAGCAACTTTTTACTGCCTTCAAGTCCACCAAAAGTATATTTCATATTATACTTGATATTATTAGGACGAGAGAAAAAACGTAATTCCAACGGAACTAAGTAATTTGAGTGTGTAAGATGTTTGCGTTATAATTAAGTTGACAAAGAAAATGTGATTAAAAAAAATCCCTCTCTCTCTGGCGTAAGAAAATCTCAGCTGTCTATCTTTGTAAAGAAGTGTTAAGTAAGCAGAGAGAGCATTTTAAAGTAAAGTATACCATATAAATTAACAACCAAATTGCTTTTAAATTAAAAAAAAAAAAAAAAGTAGGTTGAAATATTTTAAGTAAAAATACAAAATTAATTTTTAGATTTCTTACCTGAGAAAAATCTTTTACACAAATATTTAAACGTAACAAAAGTTAAAGATTTTTTCTAGCCTATAATGGCTACCTTAGCAATAGCAGCAAAGAATTTCAAACATTTTCACAGTAGCATCCTGAGACATATTTTGAAGCATTCTTCCTTACAAAGAGCGAAAAGTGACTACATTGATACAACACTTGGATTGCCGACAGTAAAAGGATTTATCTCACGGTGGCGCATCAAATTCTTTGATAGCATCTCATACTACACTAACCAATTATTCCAGACATTAACACCAATTGGACGCCTACAAAGGCGATAAACACACATAAACAGTAGCAAACTCGACTCAGCAATACTAATTTAAGTTAATACAAACAAGACTGGTGAGCTCTGTCACCAAACACCACACTAGATCGTTTTTTCATCTATATCCGTTATATTTATTTTCCTCTTTTCCCTCTTGAAATGCATCAAATGCAGTAAAAGAGATTGATTTAATCTATTCACACTATCCCTCTATTGTCAAACACTACACGTCATTGGAAATTAAAAAAAATCTCACTTTACAGAGAGACTGAATTTATTTGTTCATTTGCAATGAATAACTCGAACACTGTTATTATTATATTACTTGGATATAGCCAACAATTTATGAGTTTTTAAACTAATCCACTCATTCTAATTAATCTAATTATTATTTTTAATGAAAATATATTGTAATAAGAACGATTACTTTCCTATCAATGTAATTTGAAACTGCATACATGAAATTACAATTTTGATTTGTAATTTTAACTACTGATGAATCACCGTTGTAAAGTAGTCCAAAATCAGAATTACTAGTTGAAAAAACTAATTTCAACTATCGATTACGGTGGAACGTTATTGAATATCTACATTCTTCAAGGTTGTTGGGAGAGTACTGTGATCTCGTATGTGTAGTATGTTGGTTAGCTTTAGTCACCTTTGGATATTCAGAAGGCAGGTATTTTCGTGTCAAGATTTTTGTAACTAAGCTTGTTTTGTATTATGTGCTTTTAACCCACGATTTTAGTGCTTCCGACCCAAGGGCATAATGGTCCACTCTGTTTTATTGTGATGAACTAATCCTCTGGACCGAAAACTAGTGGGTGTGGCATTGCCTCTTGAAGGACCCAGGGACAGGTCAGCATACCTCCTGCCCACTGCTCTGTCTCTGAAATGTAGTTACTCTGTCCTGTAAGTTTTACCTTCTTAAACCAGTTGCAAGAATCAATTTTTTTGAGAAACTGAATATTCGTAGCTTAACGTTTTATTTATTTTTTTCGTAGACGTGTCTAATATTTGTAATAAATGTTGATTTATTTTTTTTTTTTTAGCTTTTTGGATTGTTCGTGTTTCAACAAAATTCTTTAAGGAACCCCTACACGGTCTGAAGTATTAAAGTACTAATCGATTATCGAATAAGTTTTGATCTGATCAATCAAAATTTGAAATGGATGGGATACTGAAAAGTTGGAGGGGATGCTACGAGTACTTCGTTCATATTTTATGTTTACTTTTTTTCTTGCAAACGAATTCCCGAATAATATATAAACAAGGATTCTATTTATTACGAATTGAAAGAGTCAGTGGAACTTAAAGTGTAGGGACCTTCCTGATTCAAATCTGTCATGTCAGTTTGACTTTTGAATGGTGACTGCCAATCCGACTGATCGCGTTCCTTTATACTTATTATTTTTTATTATTATTTTTTATACCAGGGCATTCAAAAAGTCCTGTCGTTTTTCGTTTGTTCGTTGTTTATTTTGATTCTAGAGT
>NW_027111983.1:835765-836307 GCF_000696795.3 Halyomorpha halys | reverse complement strand
CCCCAAAAAAACGACAGGACTTTTTGAATGACCTGGTACTTATTATTTAGTTTATTCATACTTATTTGTTTCATATTCTTCGTACAGGAATGGAACTGATAATGTCCATTTAGCAGACGTATTGACAGACTTTGAACATGTTAAATGTTAGTTCGTTTTAACATGCTAAAACAAGTAAATATTTCTTTATTTTACACACTTTAACATGTTAAACTAAAGATTATGAATACCTCTAGTGAAGGAGTTAGTCAAACAAATAATTGTCAGGCGCCATAATACCAAAGTAGCAACAATATGTTAATAGCTTACTTACAAGTATGAGGTCCACTTAGGAACACAGAGTCCGAAAAAAATAGATATTTTTTTGTGGTCACGTGATCCGAATACTTTGCTGTAATTGGCTCCACTGGACCTTGTCGTGTTTTAACGCATTTACACTTTCTATCTGTGTGTTAAAGGAAGGGACTTTAGAATTGGACTGAGTTTTGTTAGAGTTTAGTTTTGGTAACTGGTGCGCATGCGCTAGTTAGCAAATGAACATA